>NC_136604.1:3517823-3547823 GCF_910589615.1 Taurulus bubalis | reverse complement strand
TAAAAGGGTTTATCACACAAGGGAAACTGGCTCATTGGTGTGTGTGTGTGTGTGTGTGTGTGTGTGCGCCTTGACACCTGCCACTCTCGTGTTCGCTCATTTTCTCGATTATAAAAGAGATTGCGTGTTACATTACCTCCATTTGCAAGGGAGAGATAAATGCTACATACATATTTTACAGGACATAATCAAATAACCGCTTGTCAGTCTTGACTGTGCATAATCCACCAGCATGTTTCAATACTAATTCAGACCTACAAGCAGGTACGGTTTAAACCGATTTTTCTCTGCCATTTCATCAAACAGGCACAGCGAGGCCATGTGACTGCTCACTGTAGACATACATGTGTTCAACAGCAGAGGACATATTAATGATCAATTATAGGGAGACGCCAGAAGCTGGGAACATTCAACATTTTACAAGCAAAACAAATTTATCACAAAGTCTGACCCATATTTTACCACAAAAAAATGTTCTCTTCTAGAAATGAACTTGTGATTCATCACTCCTGGCTTGGCGGTGAATCACGGAGACAGACGGGTAGATTCCAACAATGGGGGTGGATTTGCCTCATTTGATTTCAAAGCGACGCCGGTCCGTTTTAACAAGCACTCTTCAGTAAAACACTAAGACGAGAGTAATGTGGCCAGCCAAGCACTGAGCCCTAATTACTGATATTTTCTGCCAGAACAAGAAGCAAGTGGCAAATAACTGGATTACAAAGCTGAACACAAATTAATAAGGCAAGATCAGCAGACGAACGCCAACGTTAATGCTTCTGCTTCCGACGACGGAGACAGACAGGAAGGAGGGGGGGGGGCTGACATGTGCATACAAAAACTAAATTAAATTAAATTAGGGGATGCAGCGTAGGGCTCAGGGTCCATTAAGGCCAGCAAAGTGTTTCCAGGGAATCCACAACAAAAAGGAAGGACGCTTTTTGTCATCGTCTGTGTGTACTTTGCATATCTCGAGAACCGCCCATCCGATCGACTTCAAACTTTGCGGGTGTTTTGCCGGGGACCCCGTGGAGGGTTTAGTCAAATTTGGTGCAATTTGGATGTGTGGCACATTCAATATCAATAAACTAATAAACAAGCGACCAGCGTTGTGCGTGGCAGCAGGGGCGGGGCTTCTGGCCCGTTGAGTTGGAGGGCAGACCAATCACTGATACATCCATCCCTGCATGAACCCCTCACTACGCCCTCAGTCACTTGTCATAACACTCACACATCCATCACACACCAGAGGGGAGAGCTGGATCCACACTCAGGTAGCTCAGCAATTAATAATTGATTTCACTCCTCTAACAAGCCACTCGAAGCCTCCCGAACAGAGCGTTAAACTCTCCAGACGTGATGCAGACCACTGCCCCGAGCAACCCGTCCCACCAACATTAAGGGCTATACATGATTAATAAGATCATTTATAAAGTGTTAGTAAATGATACAAAAAATATCTAAATGTCATTTATGCATGCATTTATTTATACATATAATGACTTAGATAAGCACTAATGGTTAGGGACTCTGTAAACATGCTTTATAAACGTGTTTTATTACTGCAGTTCATGATTAATCCATCATTTATAAAGTACGAAAACCCAATCATGAAACGCCCAATAGTCAAGCTTATTAAACAAGAATAAAACATGTATAACTGTGAATTGCATACTAATGGGTTACTAATGACTGTTCATGTTGGAACAATGCTATTAAGTGTGTACTCATGCTTAACTAATGCTAAATAACGTGTAGTTATTATAAAGGGTTACCCAAGTCATTCATAATTATTAATAATGACTCAACCGAATCTTAAGGGTCATCCTAAAAATATACTCTTATCATTTCATGGTAGCTTTTTTAAAATATATATATTAATATAATGAAAAATAAATAATCTGTCAGGGCCCGTCCATAAACACTAAGCCCGGCCAATAGGGTCAGAGCTGAGCGCGCTCACCATCAGCTGATCATCATAGCGATGCACGGGAAACATCTGGGACTTCCCTGGCCCAAAATTGTTCATGGTGGTGTATGTATGTATGTATGTATGTATGTATGTATGTATGTATGTATGTATGTATGTATGTATGTATGTATGTATATATATATATATATATATATATATATATATATATATATATATATATATATATATATATATATATATATATATATATATATATATATTAAAATGTTTCCATGTTTCATGAGGCCCCTGGTACTCCGGGCCCCTGTAAGCGTGTGCATCAGGACGCCATCGGCTGCAACAGTCTACGTGTTCTACATGCAGCCAGTTCCTATCCTGAATTGCTGTCTTATTATTGACCAATGAGGTCGCTCCATCTGCGCTGGATGTGAGCGAGCTGGTTGGCTGAGCTGTGATGTACTCGTGACTAAACCAAACCCGTCTTACAAACATGGAACGCATACTTGTTTATCCATCACCTCACAATGTGTAGCCCTCATGAATGGAAACAACAGGCAGTCATGTTGCTCATGGGATCAGGGCAACCTGTCGGCACGAGCTAATGGAGCGGCAGCAGGCCGTCTCGGGGACGCATTGAGTCACCAAACATAAACAGAAGCTCACGCAAAGACCAAACAACAACAACACAGAACTACACAAGAGAACAAGAAGAACAGAGAGGGAAGCACAGCGCTGAGTAAAACACCAGCGAGGAGAAGAAGCCTCCACGCGGGAGCGAGACGACCATGAGGCGGCCAGACAGACGAGAGCGGGAAAAAGCACGGGAGAACGGAGCGTACAGGACGCCACGCACAGGACGCCACGCACAGGACGCCACGCACAGGACGCCACGCAAAGGACGCCACGCACAGGACGCCACGCACATGACGCCACGCACAGGACGCCATTCAGCGAGGAGCCAGGACGCCCATTTATCTCCCTCCTGGTGCAGGGACTACAGCTCCACCATATTAAAACTCTCTGCAGGTGTGTGTGTGTG
This sequence comes from Taurulus bubalis, assembly GCF_910589615.1. NCBI lineage: Eukaryota > Metazoa > Chordata > Actinopteri > Perciformes > Cottidae > Taurulus > Taurulus bubalis. Next base: position 3,544,851 of record NC_136604.1, on the reverse strand, counting down.
CGTGTGCGTGTGTGTGTGTGTGTGTGTGTGTGTGTACGTGACCTCACCAAATCTATTATCTCTGCAGGTATCACATCCAACAGTCACAACCAATCGCTGCCAGCACAGGCTGGTTCCTATGTGTGTGTGTCTTTGATCTCTGGCTGTCCTTGCCGTGCCCCCCCCTCCATATATCTCTCGCTTTCCTTCTAGTGTAAACACACACACACACACACACACACACACACACAGCCTCCAGCTGTTTTCAGTCTCTCTCCTGTCCATCTGACAGACACTAAGCAGACTGCTCTCAACTCGAGCCGCCAGCCTCTCTCTCTGTCTGTCTGTCTGTCTGTCTGTCTGTCTGTCTGTCTGTCTGTCTGTCTGTCTGTCTGTCTGTCTGTCTGTCTGTCTGTCTGTCTGTCTGTCTGTCTGTCTGTCTGTCTGTCTGTCTGTCTGTCTGTCTGTCTGTCTGTCTGTCTGTCTGTCTGTCTGTCTGTCTGTCTGTCTCTCTCTCTCTCTCTCTCTCTCTCTCTCTCTCTCTCTCTCTCTCTCTCTCTCTCTCTCTCTCTCTCTCTCTCTCTCTCTCTCTCTCTCTCTCTCTCTCTCTCTCTCTCTCTCTCTCTCTCTCTCTCTCTCTCTCTCTCTCTCTCTCTCTCTCTCTCTCTCTCTGCTGCACTGCTTCTCCCACTCCGTGTCCCCGTCTTGAAGTCCACATTTCTCTCTCACTCGTCCGAACCATCTGACAAGTGTGTTAATTCAAAGGTGAGCAACTAAATATGAAGTGGGAGAGTTGCATCACAAACAGAGGAGGATATTGTTTTTTGCCAAGTTTGATGACAATCCATAAGCTGTTGAGACTATATTATAAGTAGGCTTCAATTATCAAAACGGAACAAGCATTCAGGCTCTCTTATGTGGCTCAAAGGTGCACTGCGCATATAAATGTTGAACAAAAGGAATACCGTAATAAAATCTCCTCAGACCCATTTTACTGCTCTATTAGGACTTTATTTATTTATTTACTTGAAATACTGTAGAAATACTGTATTCTAGTAGTACACGTTTAAGGTACTGAAGGCAGAAGTTGCCTATAGACTGAAAATGAGCACTTTAAATGAAGACTTGCATCAACACACCACGCCACGTCTTATTATCCGTCCGCCGGCCTCTCGGCGCCACCACTCGTTCGCCACACTCACTTCCTGTTTGACAGCCTCCTGGCTTCCTGTTTGACAGCCCGGCGCTTGGTGAGCTGAACTGGTGCAGTGGGCGATGAAGCTGCTGCCCTTTGTCTTCCTTGGAAATGAGACGCCACATAAATAGTTTTACTTTGAAAGTGCACTGTCTGCATGGGGGGAAAATGAAGCGCGGATTACTGGAAATTTGAAGCACACATTTCTTTTTTTTCTTTTTTTTGGGACAAAGCTCTGTTCGCCCACCTGAAGGCGGAAAACACATTTCCTCTCCTACCGCTCGCGGTATCGAGCGATGCAGATATTGATACTGGGAGTTGAGCCTCCGACGTTAGATTTGAAATACGCCGACACGCTGGTTCCCACACAGCTCACTGACAACGCTCACTGTTTAATGGGGACTATTTCTCTCCAGGAAAGTAGTTCCCATGAAACCTGTGAACAATGCAGCATGGAGGAGTCACTGCTTCTGGAATTTAAAAAAGGATGCTGCTGCTGAATCTTTTAAATGACTGAAGGATGTTCACTTGAATTTCAGGTAAACCTTTTAGTTTAGTGGACTAACAAAAGCGAAAGTGTTCCCAAGCGCCTGTTTTTTAATGGAGCATCGACAGCGTGCACCGCACATGACGAAGAACAACCAATCACAGCCAACAGATCTCGTTTTCAGACGCAACATGTGGACAACCCCCTAATAATAGGTTTGATGAGCCAGTTCTGTGCAGAATCGATTGCCGGCGATCGGCGCGCAATGCATGCTGGTTAGATTTGATCTCGACTTGCTCTGACGTCATGCACACGTGGTCAACGATAATCTGCGTGGCCCAGTGCATGATGGGAAACGCCTGGCTGTCGCCACATCAGAGAGCTGATTGGCTCTTAGATCTGACAGCAAACACGTGTTGTAGAAAATTCTTATTTTATGTGTAGTTGTAATACTTAACGCTGGATTGTTAGTCTCATGTTTAAACATATCTTGTGTGGTTGATAATAATAAAGCTGAATTATACAACACATATCTAAACCAGTAGTAATGTATTTCACATGTAGACATAAATATATATTTATAAACACATATGAATGAATCAGAACGAGTTCTGTAAACTACAAGTAGACTACAGATTGGCACTAACAGGAAGTAACTGTTTCTGTGACTTCCTGTTGAAAACTTCCAGCTGAAAACTGTTTGACTTGATCTCAGTTTCTTGACTCCGCCCCCTGCTGCGGCCGCTGCTCTCATCTGGGTTACAGGCGAGGCGCAGCTCTTTTGAACGAGCCTAATACCTAACACGAATACAACAATATTGTGACAATATTTGACAGTATTTGCTGTGAGTCGTGTGAATACGTGTTTGTATGTTGCATTGTATATACTGATAATATTCTGGTTTTTGGAGCGTTCTCTAGACATATTTTTTTTGCATGCCAAAAAGAAAAGCCTACATCTCTGTTCAGAACGAGAAACACGAAACACAGCAACGTTTAAACCAAATGAAATACGACAAAGCATAACATGCACAAATATAGAAACGGTGACCTTTTGAATGGAAGAGGTGTCGTTGATATGTGGGAGGCGTTTATCATTAATCAGAGTCTACACGCTTGCATGGAAACAGGAATATTACAGAGTGTTCATTTTCATAAGCCGTGTAAACGGCTTAGTAGGAATATTGTCTTTATTGGAAAGAGGGCAGAGAATGGAATATTGTGTATTGTGTGCATGTCGGCGTATCAGAGACGAACGGCTGACTCGTAAGCTAGAGACTAAAAGAGAAGGCCAGAGTAGAGCATTCATTCAGTCAACGGGGCGCTCCCAAACCAACACCCCCATCCCAGTGTGAGTGGCCACGTCGACCCCGCCCCCTAACACCTTTGGGATGCAGTGGAACAGCGACCGCCTCCATCGGCGCTGGACTCACTGATGCTCATGGAACGCCTTCACAGGGGACTGTTTTTATATACGACCGTGTTCAGCCATATCGTCCACAGCGCATTTTAAAAGACCTACATCTGCAATATTTAATAACTCGTGAAAATGTGAATGCAAACACAAATAAACACTCATGACAACGTGAAGTGAACCAACCTACGAAGGAGCGGCCGCTCTCTCTCCTCACATGACTCCTGTGTCCTCGTTCGTCCCCACCTTCCCTCTGGCTCATCCACCTCTTTTTCGACTCCACCTCTCCTTTCCTGCCCTCTATTCTTGTGTCTCCTTCTCCCTTTGTCTCCACCCCATCTTCCCAAAGTCGGCCTCCTCTCTCAGAAACCCCTGCCTCTCCCTTTCTCCCCGTCCCTCTGTCATCTCCATCATTGTGCGCTCCTCTTCATCACTCGCCCTCCACGCCACTTTTCTCTGCTTTCATCTGCTCCTGCTGTCGAGTCGAACCCTCCTCACATCCAACGGCCCGATGCGCGGCTCATTTCCCTCGAAGCTGCTCTCCTTGAGCCTCCTCTCTGTCAGTCTGTTTTCAACACTCTCTCGACTGCGATTTTCCCCCCCATGAGAGCAATCACCACGGACTCTCGCGTCTCTCAGACATGGCATGAAGCCTGAGGGTTGGAACCTCTGTGGGTAATCTCATGGCCCATGATTGCTGGCTACTGCTGCAGAATATTGTTTTTTTCTTATTGCTGACTTTTTTTTCTGTTACTCACAGTCCACAGACTCTCCGTCTTACTCTAGTTTCACCTTTCGATTCTTCCACCCAACAGTAAATGTAACTTCTCCGTCTCACGTCTGAATAAACAGCCTGGTTTCATTCTCAGGGCATCGAACGCCAACATGTTGTGGCCCTCGGCATCCCATAACTACGAACAAGGTAAAGAGAGGCAAAGTCACCGTAGGGAAGTCAAGGTCGATGGGCGGGGCAAATGAACACAGGAACTCACGCAAGCACCACGGGGCAACCTCCTGTTCTGATAAGTGAAGCCGATGTGGAAGTGTCTTAAAACCTGCATTCTCTCTCCTGTCCACCAGGGGCGACTCCTCTGGTTGTATAGAAGTATATGCTTCATGTGTTTAAGCTGCATTCTCTCTCCTGTCCACCAGGGGCGACTCCTCTGGTTGTATAGAAGTATATGCTTCATGTGTTTAAGCTGCATTCTCTCTCCTGTCCACCAGGGGCGACTCCTCTGGTTGTATAGAAGTCTATATAAAATGGCTCTACTTCTTGTAAACATGAGTTTATGTCTTAATCTCTAGTTTCAAGTCTTCTTCAATACAGCATGATGTTCAGTTTGATGTTTCGTAAACTATGCTCCACATATGGTCCTATTTTGCTTTAGGGCGGGGCTACAAGGTGATTGACAAGTTTCTACCAGAGCCGTATACGGCGTCTCTACGTCACACTCATCATCCTACTACGACTACTTCCACCTCTTATGTACAGTCTGTAATAAATGCATAACGTTGCATACATCACAAACATACTTGAACCCAAACCGCTATCTCACCATACCATCAAATCTAACAATATCATTTACTTATATTGTCTTATTTATTGTTCTTCAAGACCGCGGGACATGTTTTTCCAAAGCGTCACTTTGTTTCTACCGTCGCTGTGAACAGTTTGACCTTTTCACTGCTTCACCACACAGCAGCAGTGTGTGAGACCAGTGTGTTGATTCTCTGTGTATGTTGTAGCTTTTAGGAGTGCATAGTGTGATTTAGAGTTGGTGACATCCGGTTGACTTGTAAGTAGAAATATATACAGCATATATATATATATACATACACACATGGTTGTTTTTCTCCCATCATGCACGGCTCCATCACCATGTCACCCTTTTTTACAATCTGTCACTGTCACAGCTTTTTAGCTATCCCCGCCGTCCCTCTCTCAGTCTTTTATTCAGTCCTGTCACTCTCATTTCTTTCACTGTCACTCTCTATCCCTGCTAGTGCTTTTCCCCGTCTGTCCATGAGTCTCTTTGAATCCTTTCTCTGCTCAACTATCACTTTCTTTTCTTCTTTGTCACTTGTTTTTGCAGCTTCTCCCTCAGTATTCAGCCCTTTTCATGGTGCCATTCTCATTCCCCCTTACCCCCCCGCCCCCGCCTTTGTCAATCCCTGTGGCTTTTTCACTGTCTGGCTCCCATTTTTTTTTATCTCTCCCTTTACGGCGCTTCATTCCCATCATTTTTTCTGTTGGAGGACTTCACTGCTGGTGTGTCTGTGTGTGTGTGGTGTGTGTGTGTGTATCTACGTGTGCATATGATTGGTTGTGCGCCTAAGCTACACAGAAGCGGCATACTGAGGAAATTAAAAAGAGATTTAACGGTTTTTGTGTGACAGATGGAAAATGAAGTGTATGTTGGTGCGTAAAAACAAATTCTGAGTTTTATTTCTGTGTGTTTTAGTGACAGAGGCCAGTAGCAAGGGCGAGAGAGCAATACGGTGACCGAGAGAAGGAGAGCGAGAACGAGAGTTATGTAGGGATTGAGCATGACAGAGTGTAAAGAGCATACACTTACACTGCATGCGTGAGTGCAGGCATGCATGCACATCAGAATGGCATACATGTGTGCTTGCATGTAGGTTATGGTCTATATGCATCTGTGTGTGTTAAATCACAAGAAACTAAACACACAAGTGCTGAGAGACTTGCTCTTCAGCAACTGTACCTCTAAATACATTGTACTGCTTCTCCAGCAATGCATGCTGGGAAAAACACCCTATAAAAAAGGTACAACAAAATTACCTGGTTTTCAGAATTCCAATTGCCTTGTTACACAATCCTGCAAAGGCTCAATTAAAAGCCATTCAAATGATGAATGGCTGGGAAAGAAATCGTCGGCTCTCATAAAGGCTGAACAGAAAGAACAAGACACACCAGCTGCAGTGTGATGGCTCAGGTTAATTCAGCATAATGTGCATTTCAACATGAATCCTTCAGCACAACTCAGTCATGTGATCTGTTCACACCCCTCCGTTTAGTTTTCTTCTTCATTTCAACAGAAAGGGTGAATTATTTAATCTGAAACGCGTGCAGGAAGTGTTGAATCCTGTTCATAACGACGAGCGAAAGGCAAAGCAGAAGCTGAAATGTATTTGTGAATGAAAGCAGTATTTCTGGTATTGTTAGCAAGCAGTTGCCTTTTAACACATCCTGCAGATATGGAGCGTGTTGGTGTCTCCTCTACTTCATTCATCTTTTTTGTGCCCATTTTCAGAAAAAACTGAACTCTGAACACGGAGATGTCTGAGCCGGCGACTAGAAGCTAACGAAGCTATAATCAGGAACAGCGCGAACAATGGCAACAGTGCTAACAGTTTTAACGTGGCTGGGAAGCAGAGGCTGACATATTAATCCTAAAAGGGATTCATAACATCTTGAACCGTTATGCTTTTGTGACAGCGTAGTCCCGCCACTGGGGGACGGCGGTATCAGCGGTAACCGCTCTTACTGCTGTGCGCTGGCAATTAGCTAGCAAGCTGGACACACACATACACACCTTCCATTCACATGATTGCATGTACTCTATTGCTTCAGTATCACTTGAAAAGTTCTGCCATTAGTACTGGTATACTACACGTTTAAACAATACCCAGCCCTCCTCTGAAGATATTGATTCTGTCTGCAGTTAAGTTTTCTAGGGTTTACCTGTGTAGTAATTATTTCTTTTGTCCGATTCCCCGGGGCTACGGAGGTGCAGTAGGTATTGGCCAGGTTGGTAGTTTGTGGCTCTGAGCGAGACACTGAAACCCCAAATCGTTCATCACACTGGTCGGCGGTTCTGCAGTCATCTGTGTGTGACGGGTAATGGGGCAGAGGCATTTTGTGTGCTAAAATACATATAAACAAACCACTGTATGAGTGCAGTCCACTTACTATTTAGCACCCCTTTGATTTCTAAAATGTATTCACACAATGGCATCTCAAAGCAGTCAATCTGAGACAAACTGCCCTGCTCAAAGACGTTGTAATGGCTGGTCCACTTCTCACGGCCGTTTAATCACCAGACCTGGCAGGAAGCGCGGCTTCACTCGAGAAAGAGCAGCATAATAATAGTGCTCCGTCTTTAAACCCTCACCCGCTGATTACAGCGATATTCAGAAGCTCTTACATAACAGCGAGCACATCAAAAGGATGGAGAGCGGGTTGCACACTCTCTGGGCAATTTGTCCGCATTTAACGAGACAGGTAGAATCACTGTATTCCTTTCAAGTTCCCCACAAAACATAGAATTAACATCTCTGATCCGTGTGAGGAATTATCTGAGCGAGAGGGAAGGATGCCCACCACCTCCCCGTCTACCAGCTACCTCCTCCTTCAAAGTGTCAGGTCTCCCGGAGAGGTAAAACTGAACGCTAATTAGCTTCCACAACAAAGTCCCTCGACCGCAACGGAAGAGCTAACAAGCTAGCACATCCGCGATCATCAAGGTGGTTCATTCTTAGCAGCACATGGACAGCATGTTGTTTGCCCGTTTAAAAGGGGGAGACCTGTCAATAAATAGGCACTCGCATTAAGAAACAGCCGGTTAAATATTCAGGGATCTTTAGTTAAAAAATATAAAAAGGTTTATCTGAAGCCAAAGTTTCCGCCAATGGAAAACCTCAAAGCCGAGCCAGTCGCTGGCGCTAACTAGGCAGCTATCTGTTATGCAGCGCTGCGTAGCGTTGACTCTGAGGGCACACGCCTCGCTTTGCTTTCAAAGGTGAGGAGCTAATAAGCTTTTTTTCTCCCCAACTGCAGCGCCCGAGACTTTGTGAAATCCTACAAGACGCGGCCAATTAAAATTCACAGCGAGGGCGGGATGCCACGCGGGGTGGAAATGAGTTTGCGGACAATATTTCTCTGTTGTGTCTGAGAGGGCCGTCTTGAACCATGATGCATAATCAATCAGCGCACTCCAAAGGAAAATGAGATGCACCTTGAGGGTTTTTTAAAATGGGCTTCAGCTGCACCAGTGACAATGTGGAGAGCAGACGCAATCCTCCGGTAAAGGTGTCACTACCTGTGCTACGTATCAATGCTCACACACTGTCTCACCGTCACAGGACGGCTTGGCCAGTGGCCCTTAGCTTCACTTCGCTCTACGTACATCGAGCATCGTTTTCTACTTGTTGCATTCATGGTGTCTTTCTAACATGTGCGTAGGTCTACAAGGTTTTTAGGTTTAACTGGCTAGGTTTAGGCAGCAAAATGACGTTGACTTCCCATGGGTCACATGTCGAAGTGTCCCTGAGCAAGACACCCAACCCTAAATGGCTCCCCGGGCGCCGATCAGGGCTGCCCTCTGCTCCTTAATACTAAGGATGGGTCAAATGCAGAGAATACATTTCATGTATGTAAAAGTATGCACTATGACAATAATTGAATCTAATATCATTAATCCCCTTAATTTATCTTAATTCACATTCACCCAATGTTGGGCATTTGGAATTTGGATTAACGATACAACGTTTTGTCATGCTGTGTTCAAATGTAATTTTGACAAATACAGTTTTCACTGCAATTTAGAATTGATATTAGAGAGGGAATTATGACTTTTTTCTTTTGTTTTTAACACACTGGCATCGGATCAGTACAATATTGAGCAAGTTCAGGTATTCAAATCAGTAGCGGAAAATATTTTCTTATATAAGTATGTTATGTTACAAAAGCAAGGTAAAGTAAGTCAACGATCACTTGGTTTCACAGGGACATCGGCCTCCTGGGTGATAGTCTGTTTGTTTGGCAGGAACAAGGAAGCTCTCATTTCTAAAATAAGTGTGCTTGTTATGTAAATCACATACACAGCTTTAGTTAAGTAGAGAAGTTACAGAAGTAGGTCAAATAAGTCAACGTCAACTGGATGTCACACGGACAGCGGCCTCCTGGGTGAAAGTCTGTGTTGGTTTGAGCGGTCCATCCACCCGACCTCCACCCATCCTGCTCTGACCGACGATGATGGTGTTGATGGGTTTACATCGGGGTGAGTTGGAAGCCCGGTGCGACTCACACTTGATGCTAAAGGCTGTATCGCTTATCAGACGCCGAGGGGCACTGACTGAGCGTCTGCATGGATGCTGTATTTGGTCATATAGCGACTAACATGGATGGACACACCTTCTATACCACCACTCAAGGGTCTGCATCCAACTAACAAGTCCACACATGTATTCTCACTGAATGCTCTCACCCACAGTACACAATTAAATACACAGATCAATGAAACACCATGCGCCCATTTTTGTAAGGAAAGCGTAAACAACAACCACCTGCCAGCCTGCGCCTAAACCCACAGCGCCCTCCCCCTCCTCCTCCTCCTCCTCCTCCCCCTCCTCCTCCTCCTCCTCCCCCTCCTCCCCCTCCTCCTCCCCCTCCCAGCCCCCTCAGCACGGCTCTGCTGGGTCAGTGGTGATGAATGCTGCTTTCATTAAGACGTATGCAGCCTGGACTCGGGCACAGGACCTGACAGACACGCTCCCACACTTCTGCCGCGGTAAGCAAAGAGCGGGGATACAAGCACACACAACACTTCACACTTAGAAGCCCCGCGGCGGTCACACACACACACACACACACACACACACACACACACACTAATAACCAATGCTACACCTGCACACTCACTTAAGCTCTAACTCCAGAAACACCTTTTGCATAGTCTTGCTTCAGTACACACACACACACACACACACACACACACACACACACACACACACACACACACACACACACACACAAACGTATGCTTTTGCACCAACACACACACACATTTGCACACTCAAGACAAGACAAATGAAGACCGCATCTTGTTTGCCAGGCGGTGCAGACAGGCCCTTATAAAACATGCATGGCGCGTATTCCCCGGCTGTATCTACCTCTGCAACACAGTCAAAACAATCCAAACACGGCTGCAGAAAGTACCGATTTGTGCTCGGCTGGCACGCTCCATCTTCCTTTGACAAGGCAATTATTTTATTGCGCCTCATACCGCAAACACAGTGGCCAAAACATACACGAAAGCTAATGTACGATCACATCCGGAGTGTGTGTGTGTGTGTGTGTGTGTGTGTGTGAATAATTCAAAGCCCCGGTTAAACCCCCTCCCCCTATTTAATTATTGACAAGCAACAACTTGACTCTCTGTGGCTGACCTAAGGGACGGCCGGCGGGAAGGGAGGGGAGGAGGACAAGAAACATATGTCAGGGAGTGGGAGTGGATGGAGGGAGGGATGGAGGGAGGGAGGGAGGGAGAAAATGAAAGTGGGAGAGAGTTAAACAAGAGACAACGGGTTCATAATATCATAGAGAGAGCCGATATGAACCCTAAATGAATCCCAAAAGCCTTTAAATTGGAATTTGAAAGGAATTGAGACAGAGGCGGCGGCTCTGAAACCTATTTCTGCTTCATTTTCCAGCCTGCCTGCCTCCCTGCATCTTAGTTGCTAGGGGCTGCAGAGCTGCTGGTTCACACTGTATTCATTTCAGAGCAATTACCCCCCCAGTGTACCGGATGACAGCCTGTCACATCACCTGCATATCCCACCGCCTGTCAATCAAGAATAAAAACACACAATTTTTTATTTATTTTTTGCCTCAAGTAGAGAACTGTGTTTATTATTTGTTTTACATCCTACATTTACATCAGAATTCTTGTGCTCGGGCACATAAGTAGGTTGTATTTCATGTAATCCACCATTATTTACATCCCGCTATTCTAGAGCTTCCACATTTTCAACCAAATTTTTTTGCGCACAGCGGTGATAATCGAGATGAAAAATGAACATCAAATCACACAGCACGTGTGAAAGTTGTGTTTCTAGAGAGCACTTTCAAACTGCTGGGAGAGAGTGATGACTGCTCGTCTTTTTGAGGCGTTCCTTTGTGATTGCAAGCCTTTGTTAAAAGCTCTTTCAGCGGCGCACCAACAGGTGATTTTGTTTTTTCACAACTCTGATCTGACACACCCCAACAGACGCACTCACTCCCTGAGAGCCACCTGTTGTACTGATCCGTCTCCCTCACACGCTGCCTGTGAAGCCACTAACCTGACCTGTGACAATGTCATGCACCGGCATCGGGTTGCCGGTGCATTTCTCCAGTGCAGTACTTCTGCAGATCCTGCATTTACACCCCCCCCCAACCCCCCCCAGACCCTGCACTCGCACTCAGCTGCTGTTTACATCAACGTCAGGAAAAATCCTTCAAAATAGATACTTATGGTATCCGGCCGTCACTGCTTCAGGACTGTATTTTAAAGTATGCTCCCACCGTGGGCTGGAATTATGCATTTTCTGGTCAATTTTGCCTTTTTCATCTGGCTTCACACGGTTTCAAAAACACAGCAAAACTACTTATGACACTTAAAAGGGAGAGTAAGCCTCTCAAGTGTACTCGGTTGTCAAATGAACTCTTATAACAGGCTGAATACTTAATATTTTGCAAATACTAAATTCAAAATGTCTGTCTCTAATAACAACCCGTAAACAAGCTTACGTGCAGCGTGCACTGATGCAACCTGATGGGCTGTTTACATTATATTTACTATGTGTCCCAGAGACCTGGCAGCACAGAAACAGCTCAAAGACTTGCTCTAAGTTTGAAACGGTAAATATTCTCTACGGTTATGTTTATCTTTTCCCTCTCTCTTACTGCAGGTGTCAGGTGAAATTTCAGACGATTTGAAAGTTAGTTTACTTCTGTTAATTTCATTAATTAAAGTGTTTGGGGAATCTATGACATCATGCTAATGACACTCTCTGGCCCGTCCTCCTGAATAAAGGTGCGTTCACACCAGCCCGGTTTAGTCCGGTAGAACCAGACCCTGGAGCTTTAACCCCTGTGGTGCGCTTCAGTTTGGGTCGGTGTGAACGCCTCAGTACGCTGTCAAGAGAACTGTGGTGTGGTTCATTTCTGGTGTGGACGCAAGTCAGGAAGCCTAAAACGGTTTGTATTGGTTAGCTGAATAGCTAGCTAGCTGTGGTCTGATAAAGCTAGCAGAAGCTAGAGCTAGCTATTTTCTGGCGCACGGTGTAAATACCAAGCTACTTAGCTAATTCTGCTAAATGAGTACAATTGACCAACTTTGATCCATCCACATTCGGGATTAATGGTTTCTCCCGATAATAGTTTTCTGTCTCGGGAGCAGAAGCCCACTATCAGGGGAATCCTGGGACATGGACTCATTTTTAAGGGATAACTTCAGCTATATTGAAGCAAAGCTAAACGCAACGGAGAGAAATGTGTATAACGGTTCTCGACCTCAGCGCTTTAGTGTATTATTTGGTAGTATTCATAATTATCAAGACAAAAGAACAACGTTTATGTTCGTCAACATTAGAACAACCTTAAACATACGTTGTGTTTCCAATGACTGGCCTGTTTGACTCCTGTTTCTGAACACAACCTGACCATTAAAAATATTTAAACAATGCATCATCCTTACACTGACTTGATTCAATAACTGGACCTTTAAGTGTGAACCAGCCCGAAAGACAAAACATGATTTGCTTGATCCACTAAAAGCAAATATACTATATGGACAAAGAGTAAAAAGAGTAGCAGCGAGAAACGAGTAATCTTAAATTAAACATGAACTGTCTTCAAAAACTTTGAAGCTCAAGTTATCCAATAACTCATTCCCTGAAGGAGAAAGCTAAAATTATACACCCAACAAAGTAAAATAACAGACTGCTCAGCTGTGCCTTTCAAGATCCTCCTTGGCTGTCTGACAAAAGACAGCTTTCACACCTCTCTGCAACAAGTGTAATAAGAGAGGAGACCATGGAGGCAGATGAGGGATGGCAGAAAGCAAGAGGGGGACAGAATGCATTATATGGAGATTGCTTGTGTTCCAAAGCAGAAACGGGATGGCATGTAAAGGGTGAGCAAGACAGGACTGGGAGACTGGAAGAGAGTGTAACCTACTTCTTTCTTATGTCCACATGTCAGCAACACAACTAGCAGCCACACCACCACAATTACGCTGAAGCATCCACAGAGCCTCCTGGAACCAATTTGTGATCCAAGATTCACCATTGACCAGATTCCTAGAGGTGGGCGGGAGACAAAGTCGTCCAAAAATCCTCACGGCATAAAGCAACGCGTCCTCAGATAACAGTTTGTATAACTGTGTGTAGCGTTTTCCTACGAACGTCGATCAACCAGCAATCAGTGCTCAGGCAACAAAATGACTTGTTTTGGGTTAAATGCGTACAGAGGTACAAGAGTAACCTGATGAAGGCGTCAACATTGACTTCTGGTTTCACCGTTTTAACTACTTGGTTAAGTTAAGGCAACAAAACTACTTAGTACGCAGTTTAGAAAAGTGGTGACGACAAATGAGTCAACGTTAACTTCTGGTTTCACACGAACGACGGTCTCCTGGGTGAAAGTCTGGTGTTTTTAGACCCATCCGTCCATGCTGACAATCCCCTTTGTTGGTCTTTATGCTACGTCACCAGTCCGGGCTCACGATTACGAGGCTTACTTACGGATTAATAATGTGGGATGTGTACGAATTATAGTGCATTACTTTTTGTAGGTATACCGTAAAAGTCGGGTTACGAGCCGCTACTACCTTCAGTCATTGTCCCCGTTAGCTCCCCGCTGTAGCCAGCTGATGCTCATGCTAGCGCTCCGTCACTTCCCCGCTAACTTCCGCTAACTTCCCCGCTAACTTCCGCTAGCTCCCCGAAAACCACCGAAGGTAGCAGGACCAGGCTCGACACACGACTTGGGCAGAGGGGACGCGGGCAGTGGCAGCAGCAGCGGGGAGCTAGCAGCAGCGCTAGCTAGTGCTGCTGCTAGCTTGCTACAGCGGGGACACTGAACGGAGGTAGGAGCGGCTTGTAACCCGACTTTTACGGTAGCTACCAACAGTGTCTGACAACAGGCAAGTCTAACATGTCAGAGCCTGCTGACAGATGGTCGGACATTTGGACTGTGTCCTCCATGACCTCATACGATCACACAAACACTCCCCACCTTCCACAAAACTCCCACATCACGTGCTCTCGGAGAAAGTCAGCCATGTTGTTAAGTGGCATTAACAGATTGTTTTAGCATGAGCTCTACTCATGTTGCAACCACCACACTGATATGTATCAACCAAATTGCAGAAACCCCACGGTTGCCCCGCCGAGCTGCACACAACACATCGCATAATTACGGGATGGCCACAGTAAGTCAGATCGCCAAATCCCTGCATGGATTTCGAAACATTTGGGAAAGGCATGAAAGCCTGTGTTTCCACTAATCCTATGTTTCTACATTCTCCGTGGGATTTCGAGCTCTGTGTGTGTGCATTGTGGGCCGCGGACAGCGCGCCACTTCAGAGGACAAGGCGAGCGGAGACCGTGGCGGAGGGCCAGGCTACACAACACATTAATAATCCATCCAAAAACTCATTTTGCCATAGTCCCCTCTGGCAGGACATTACTTTTGTAAACGGCTTGTTTGTGTACCGTGTAGTCTGAATATTATGTCCAAGTGCGTGCTTGTGAGAGCTAGTAAACATCCTTGTGTATGTAGTCTAGATATTATGAATGTATATGTACGTACATATGTACCTGCTGTACGCGTGTGTTTTACTACAGGCGTGCTCATACAGCCAGGCTGTCATGTGCCAAAGCTGGACAGGGAAATAAAGAGTAAAAGAGGCAGGGTGAGAGAGAGAGAGCGCGAGAGAGAGAGAGAGCGAGAGAGAGAGAGAGCGAGAGAGAGACATACATCTTACGTGCAGAGGATTAATGTTGTGGTCTCAACAAAAGCCATTTTCCCTTTTCCTGAATCACAAGGTTAATCGCATTACCTGTGAAAAGCGGCGGGTAATAGCGCACGACAGTACCTCCGAAAAACAGGACGAGAAGAAATACAACACGAGGGATGTGGAGAGGGGGGGTGGGGGGGTTGATATAAGAAGAGGGGGAGAGAACATTCTGGACAGACAGCCACCCATAGACAACAAGGAAAAGAACCAATAGCAGAATCTCTACAGTTGTGAGGGACTTTCCACTCCCTAATCCCTCGCTTTAACCCACTCCGGCTGACATTGTTGTCGGAAGCCGCCCCACAGCGGCTTATGGTGTGCTATTTAACAGTCTGTAAATCACATTGGCATGGAAATGGTCTCCTGTCCCATATGCAGTTCAGTATTTTTTTTCATTAAAAAAGGTTGACTCCCTCTGCGTTCTTTTTCCGGGTTTTTTTTCAAATGGAATCAACCACTCGGCTGTCGGCAAAAAACATTAGCTTAGCAATGAGGCTATGAATAACGGGGACGCTAGCACTAGCCGAGTCCACGTTAGCTGTGCTGTGTTTGGGAATTACTAAGAGTTGAATGCTAAATGTTTAAGTATGCATACTACCGTGTTCTGCAATGTAAAATCTATGTTTTTATCAATGGAGTCTGGCGGCTGTGAAGAGAGCGATACGTGTAAACGACTATGTCACTGTTGACTATGGGTAAGGACATATGCATATATATGGAGCAACTTTATCGTGCAGAAACATACATCCGGCTAAAATTTGAATAAGAACACCACTGGGCTGCTACAGGACGACATAAAAACATCAAAATAACATTAAAATAATGAACCGAATGACAATGTTTTCCGAATCGTAATAATAGTTAATTCATCACACCATTGTCCCCATGCACATATATTGTAGAACGTGAGATTAAAATCAAATATTAACATTTGTGAATGCTGATCGTTTTGCCGGTTCTTGGCCTGTTCAGCCATGCTGTGTTGCAACCTTTAGTTTATCCCATCAGTCCCAACCAACAGCTGCAAGAAAGCCCCATGCATCACTTCCTGTAGGCTAGATCTCTCTAAACCCTGAAGACCTTCCACACACCAGGTGTTCAGACAGAGGAAAAACACCAGATTTCATGAACTGGCAATAGATCTGCAAAGGACTGACGCTGAACCAGTCACTCTAAGAAATGACTGTAAATACAGTTGGACGGTGTTTAAAGTGGCGTGGTGCTGTGTCATTACGGGGATAGCCCGATACGGGTCCTTGGGGAATCACGGCGTAATTAGCTAGCGTGGCAGCCGAGACACTATCGCGGAGCCTGATCTGCATCTGAGGCCCTGCGGGGAGGGTTTTAAAGAGCCCGGCTCACCCCGCTTCAATTACCTGCTCCGCCCGGCGCCTGGGACACACTCAGCCGAAAGAAATGACATTATCTGCTCCGGCGTAGTATTGTTTCACGGCGTTTTCTCTGCGCCGGTGCCATCTTTTATCTCTTGGAGGCCGGGCTCCACTCTCTTTGTAATTATTAGAAAGAGGTGAAGGATTGATGGAGGGGGATGATAGAGCCCCCCAGAGTGCCGGGAGCACGGGCGAGGGAGCGTTTCGAAGCGCCAAAGCATTCCAGCATGGTCTGCTCCGGGATGAGCGCAGAGAGCCTTCACAGCTCACGCTGCACCGCTTGGCACGCCGGCTGCTTCGGCCTGAAAGACACTTATCGCCTTCAAGACCACCGTACTGGAGAAACGGAAGACGAGTGCTTCACGCGTTCAACTTTCTCGGTCCATCTCTCCTTCAGGGGTCACGCTGGTGTTTTTGAAGCTCCCGCAATACTCACTACCCATGTGTCTGCGTGACATGTGACACCAAATTCACCTCGCCGTGGCTTTTCGGACGATACGCAGCGGCGGATGCTGAAGTCTGAGATGTTAACATACAGGATATGTCCTCCGAATACTGAACTCAAGTATGATACGTCTGTCTTAACCTGCGCACACTGCTCCTGTTCGGTAACCCAGCCATCCTGGAAGTAAGATCATGAATGAATGTTGCTGCTCCAACTCTTCCTGTGTCATTTTGCTGTGAGTTTTGGACGTTTTCCCAAAAGCAACCAAGCTTGACATTAATTTGGAGGGGGGTGACTCTCCTCTCTGGTGTTTCGCAACACCGTTCCCAAGTGGCCGGACAAGACGGGTGGATTCTTCCATTAAAACATCGCCTTGTGACGTTCCAACACTTTTTACAATCAGCCTACGAGTCATTTCAGCCGACGCGTCGCTCGATAGAAATGTCAGCTTTAAAAACAGAATCACTGCTCCCTGCATCCATCCAAGTTAGTGGAGGGTATCTGGATTGAAACAGCAGGCAGAACTCTTAAAAGTTGAAACTTTTATGGAAATGAGTGCTACTTGTTCGATCCATTTCTGCTGACTGTAACAGTTGACACAATCAATTCAGAGAAGTAATGTTCATGTGGGGGATCCTTATTTCCCGGCAAGAAGAAAAATAGACTAAATCTGCGATGGTGTTCGGTGAGCCGCATGAAAAGGGATGAGGAGGCCGATACGTCTGCTCTGTGCAGTTAGAAATGTAATGCGCCGTCGAGTTAATAAAACACTCATCAGATTGTTGGGCAGATGGCTGAAGCAGAAATGAGGGAATGGACTGTGCAGTAGATATGAGAAGCGCAGAGAGCAGCACAACAATGTGACGGAGAAGGCATTTCCAGAAGGGCTCCGAGGTGACCTCGAACGCAGCAGCAGATGGTTTTCATCTCTGCTGCTGATTTTATGTCAGCGAGGCAGTGAGAAAAGCCCAGACACAGGCCGCACTGCAGATTACATAAACTCGCTGTCTTTAAAGTGAGAGGCATGAAGATGTTTTTTTATGCTCTGGTCATTATAGAGATTTTGTTTGACAAAACGTGAGCACGTTCCTGTGACCGAGATTGTGTGCCACAGCAGAACACACAGGAATGACTGTTGACAAGTAGCTAAAGAAAAGAGATCTCTGTTTCACTGTGGCACACACACATGCAAACAACATGAAGTAATGAATTTCTTATTTTATTCTGTATCTTTGTAAAATACAGCTGGGTAATAAGTATGCTGTTCAACGCCCAGTCTCTAATTGATCAGGTGACGAGACGAGGAGATGGTGTGTGCATATGTGTGTGTGCATATGTGTGTGTGTGTGTGGGCTCATCATAATAGCAGTGTTTCCCATTAACAACCTAGACTGTGGCGGCCAGCCACGGTCCGCCACGGTTTCATAATGAACCCAAAGATATGTTGCTACTTCTCACCGGGTGGTTAACGTAATGCTGCGTGTGTGGCATCAGTGTGTACATTAAAAGTGTATTACATTACTACTTGGTTAGGTTCATGAAAAGGAGTGTGGGTTAAAATAAGGAATACATATAAGTGTGTTATGTTGTAACAAATTTATTATGCATGTAATAAATATGCTCCGTCCGTGGCATACGCTAAGTACAAGTTAAAATAAGCCAACGGTGACTTGTGGTTTCACATGAGACATGAACAACGGCCCCCTGGGTGAAAGTCCTGACTTCCTCCTTTACTCCCGTCACGATTACTACGGCCCCTGAAGGCAGCTGGTGCACATGCAGAACTGTTGCTAGAGGGGTGCGTGGAGAGTCACAGTTTGAGGGGCGGGGCCACCGACCAAGCTGCCACATTGGACGAGCCGGTAGTGGGAACGCTGTGGTTGTGTAGGTTGCCGGATGTGTGTGTGTGTGGTTACCTGTTTGTGCACTATGCGTGCGTGCATATGTGTGCTTATGTTGGGACATGGGAAGATGACTCAGGCAGCAGTTGAATCACTTCAGGCGAACACACTATCATATTCTCACACACACACACACACAGAGTGGGGTGTCAAGGCTAGCCTCCAGAGAGGATAGCACATAACTCCTCCACCTGATTTAGTCCATTTAACCCTCCACTGACACACACACACACACATTTGAATGAACATAATGCGATGTGTGTAAACTGCCACGGGAAGAAGCCTGAGGTTCCCTACCGTAACGGGGTCACGCGGGAAGTTGACGTCCATTAGGGCCAGAGCTCCGGAGCGCTGCGTGGATGAATGGATGTGGATGAATGAATGTGAGCATGTGGCTGTGCATGTTTTATGCAGACCACAGGTCAGCCACGTGTCCCGAGTTTGTTCAAATGCCATGAAAGGTCAGCCGTAGCCGAGGCCCGGGCTCGTGCTCAGACAGCAGAACCATGACATGCATGCACCTCGCACACAGGGAGTGTGCAGAATGCAGACCGCCACGCAGTCCTGGACCTTTGGATTATCATTCATATATACGCGACGCATCAATATGTCAGAGGCTATTCATATAGCGGTGGCGTCTCACTCGTCACCTGACCGCCAAGGAAGCGCTGCTCTCTGCTTCCTTGTCACAAAGAGGAGGAGGAGGTGTGTGTAGCACCAACTGACCTTAAAAACCTTGTCGGCTCCACATTTATATCACTAAAGGCTAAGAGGAAGAAAAAAGGCGGTTTCGGTTCAGGCTGTCAGCTTGAACCCCGACATCATTTATACGGTGCAATAACACTCACGAAGCTCCAGTCAACACACCACAGTTGGAGGATTACACTGGGTTTCTGGCCGCGCCGACGTTTTCAAGATGTGGGTTCTCTTCACACTGCAGTCTTTGTTCCTAATAACTGTTGCTCCATGGAGGGAGGCAATAGTCATGTGACGCTTCTGAAAAACCTGGCGTCACCAGCATGAAGGCTTGGAGCTTTGATGGGAGGGTGAAACACAAAGCAGAGGTTCATACTTCGCCTCCGCTCAACCAATCAGTGGTTGTTCCTGAAGGGGTGTCTCTGTGGCGGGGTCACCCTTGGTCCAACAAATCCTTTTGTAAAACCATCAAATACCAAAAAGGCAGAACAGGGAACACCATTGAGACGTACCAGACGAGCATGAATACCAGTTAACCACGACGTGCCAGTTTACATCTCACTGAGGAGCCTTTGTTGCACGTGGTCCTGTCAGAGTCCCCATGAGGCCCGCTGCCTCTCTGGGGCCTGTCCAGGACAGCGAGGGGCTCCTACACCTAACCAAGTACTTTTGTTGTGTAAATAAACCTACAAACCAAGTAAACCTAGGGTTGAAGTTTATTTTGCAAACGGACACTGGAGGGGAACTGGGTTAGTTTCCACCTCTACACTCAAAACCCTTTTCAGCACTAATATGCGTTACTACTGCGAACCAAACAATTACAGCCGCTAACGTACATGAACACTAAATCAGAGGTTTCTCCGTCAAAAGCATCCAGTCCTGTGAGGCGCCAAGGGCTCCCTCCATCACTTTGGGAGCGGATAAAAATGTCCTCAGCTGAATAAATCACGCAGCTGCCAGCGGGGCGACGGTGTTTCAGCAGCCGGGCGCCGCGGCGCAATTACGGCGCGGACCTTTAACGAAGGACCTTGTCTGGAAGAATAATGTGGTGGCGCTGAATGAGAGATCAACGGAGAGACGGATGAGGCGGGGTGTGGTCACGGCGGAGCAGTTCAGGATGTGAGGGGATGATGACGCGGGGAGACAAGAGATTAAAAAGGAGCGCCGGGCGCACAGAGGGCTCTTAGGGATGTAAAATATTCACGAAGCGCCTAAATGATTGAGTGAGTGAGCGGGGGACTTCACATTACTCCTCATCATCGGTATTCTCCTTCAGCCAAGGGTACAAGCATGAGAGGGACGAGCATGGGAAGGACAAGAGAGGTGAGGGTCGAATTTAAACTCGTCCTCCTCATCTCGCTGACACTACTCCGTCTGGATCGAGCTTCTCAAGGAGCCGCCTTTGCAGTGGCCATGATAGGACGACCCCTCCGACATGGTGAGCGTTAACCCGGGAACTCCGAAACATGCCGGCGGGCGGGAGTGAAAAGCATGTTTCATTTAGAGAATCACCAAAACTAGACTGTTTATCCCAGCCAGAAGCCGTCTAAATCGTCATAGTTGTCACATTTTCATCTTTGCTTCCATCAGGAAAAACAACCAAAACAAAGCATTTACAATGTCGCCCCTAACAAACAGTCGTAAAAAAGTCAGAAAAAGAAAACCCCTAAACGGCTCGGGGGTCAGAGCGCGACTCAGCCGAACAGCCAGATAGTTAGGGGAGGTCAGAACAATACTTATTATTAAAATGCAGATGACGTGCTCGCAATTGAACGGGGAAAGAAAATCTCTGGAGTGACAATCAGCGCGCTGGTTTACCAAGAGCTGGATTCTGACTTCCATTAGGATGATTCTGACTTCCTCAGCTGCCCCGATTCTTGCTTTTATCAATCGCCAGAAATAAACTACTTTTAATCTTCCCGATCAGATAATTGCACTAGTCCCATGAATCTATTTAATCTGAAATGGTGGCTTCGGCAGCACTGCTTGGAAACCTACGTGCGCACGGACACACACACGCACACTAGGTGTCAGCTTATCCAATTCATTGTTTCCGTAACAACGCTGATTGAAACGGATCAAATTTAATGCAATCAATCCCCTTGAGAAATCACAAGGCACAAATGAGTAATTTTAAGTATGAGGAGGGAGCCCGGTTGAGGCACAGCGGAGCATCAAACACACACGGTGTTATTCATGAAGGGGTGCTAAGGGGTTTATCCCAAAGTGCTTCGGTCGGGCCCGAATACGTGATGACTGAACACAAAGCAACCTCAAAGAGATAAGATGAACGCTGCTCGTCACGCACAATGAACCGGACCAAGCACGTCTGACAGAGAGACAGAGTTTACAGCCGGCAATGTGTGGATGTGCAACACACTCTGGACACACACACACACACACACACACACACACACACACACACACACACACACACACACACAGAGGGACCAAGTGAAATCAGAGTGGAAATACACAGCCAACCTGAGCCTAAAGGCTTATCTTCACCATGTGTCGGTAAGGCGCACACACACACACACACACACACACACACACACACACACACACACACACACACACACAAACACACACTCAAACACACACTCAAACACACACTCAAACACACACTCTGAGATTTGCCGGCTGGTGAAATCAAGCTGGCTTTGTGACTGTAAGTCCTGAAAATTAGATAGCTTGCCGCTGTTGCGCCCCATTGAGGGATCACACACAATAAAATAAAAAACACTACACACTTGTACGCATACACACACCGATTATAGGGACACCTAAATCTTCTCCTGCTCTTGTCCCCGGCTCACCGTGCGCTCCTGGCATGTGCGACCGCCGACTTGATTACATTCATATGGCTGTGTGTGTGTGTGTGTGTGTGTGTGTGTGTGTGTGTGTGTGTGTGTGTGTGTGTGTGTGTGTGTGTGTGTGTGTGTCCTGATCCTCCGGATTTCCAGAATCACCACTGCAATCTGTTGGATGGATGAGGGACGGATGGATGGAAAACATACCACGGGGAAAACTAATTACAGAACAGAAGGTCCTTGGGCAGAGTCTCTCTCTCTCCCTCTCCCTCTCTCTGACACTCAGTATGGATGGGTCATCCCTGATCCCCTGCCACCTTTACCTCTATAAAAAAATTACTTCGGCACGATTGGATGATCATCAAGACGCACTCACCTCTACCGTCGTAAAAAAGCTGAAATACAATTGGTCACTTCATAGAAAGGCCAAGGATACTCCCTGAAAACCAGACAACAGGGCTGGCAAAGCCAGAATATACTGTATATCTCATTCACACACACACACTATACAAAAAATAAAAAAAACATTTATCCGTGCAGGCTAGAACCATCCGATGAATCTGATTTGACCATATATTTTGACTGCAGAGACATTTGGTGCCACGAACGCTTCCTGGAGGCAGTTCTTTTCTTCCCGTGGACGAGGAGGCTGGTGGTGAATAAACAACATAAATAAACGAGACAGCCAGGCTCCCCGCTTTTGAATCCCCATCTTGGTGGGAATCATTACGCATCCGGCACGGACAGTGGGCTCACAGGATGGTTCCTGCAGCAGAAAATAAGATGCCCGTTGTTCTGTTCGGTCAAAATGTTGCATTTTCCACGCAGGATTTGTGCAAGACAACCGTTTCATGTTTTATTTTATTTTATTCAATCTAAATAGCCGATCGGAAGAGCCGATCAGATGACGTGAAATGGAGTGAGAGAACCATTTAAAGGGCTTCATCGAGTCTCTAGAGCTGTGTGTGTGTGTGTGTGTGTGTGTGTGTGTGTGTGTGTGTGTGTGTGTGTGTGAACGAGGCCACGGACGACGCATCACGATACGGGCGCTACAATTCAATATATTGTGACGCGTTGCCATTTCCTGAACCTCATTTTAGTAAAAAACTGTCATAAGAACACGCCGCCATGTGCAGACAGTGAGTAGAAAACGCTGTGTGCAGCCAGAACAATGGAATCGGCATTTATATTCATCGCGGCCCCGTGACAGCCAACATCACAGCAATACTTTTTGTGCCGTCTGAGCTACTTTCTGCCGCCGATCTTCGCCTGTGAACCTAAAATCGATGTGCAATTGTGTGGCAATAGAAGACAAAATACGTGTACATTCAAAAGCTTGCCGATGAGCAGTTTGACACGCATTAGGAGCAAGTAAGGAATGGTTTTGTTTGCAGTCAAAACAAATCTAACCAATTACGGCACATGATGCATACGGGTGTTTGGAGGCAGCAGCTGAAGGCTTTGAGCCGACTTGACAGCGGAAACAACAACAGAAACATTACCAGACGACGTAAATGTGTCAAAATGGCTCCAGCCTGACTGCTGACTGGAACACAGCTGCACAACGCACACGCGTCTGATGCCAGAAAATGTCGGCATTGCACACATTTGATTTGGTTTTACACTGAATGGGATGTGTGAGTGTGTGTCTATCTAAGTGGATTACAGTCTGGCTGAGTGTGTGGTAAAGTGTGTGTGTTCAGATCGCTCATGAACTGGCGGTTCCACTTCACCTCAGAAAATAGTTTTAATAAAAAAAGAAGCCAATAACAAGTTCCCAAAGGAAAGCCTTCACATTCCTTGTTTTCTCCAACCAACAGCCCAAAACACAGATATGTTCAATTAAAAATGATTTATAACTGAGAAAAGGAAATCCTTCCATTGAAAAGGCTTAAACCAGAGAATGGTTGGTAACATTTGTTTCATCAGTGACTTAGACGATCAATTATTTAAATTCTTAACGCAAGGAAACAACGTAACGTAGGGGGGTAAGGAAAAGAACAACGTAACAGAGTAAGGAAAAGAACAACGTAACAGAGTAAGGAAAAGAACAACGTAACAGAGTAAGGAAAAGAACAACGTAACAGAGTAAGGAAACAACGCGACATAACAACGTAATGTAATAACGTGACAACGTAACCTAACAACGTAACCTAACAACGGAACAGAGTAAGGAAACAACGTAACGTAATTGACAAAGTAACTAGCGTGAATAAATAAAAAACATCCATAGTTGATCATTTATGTGTTCTTAAGTTCAACAATATTACGTCACAATACCGTAAAACCAACTACTTTTGGGTTTCATGCAGGAAATGAACAGTGGTCTCCTGGGTGACAGTCCTGTGTTTGTTTGACCCACAACCACTTGCCCTTCGTGGACTTTTCCTCTTGTAATACTTCTTATACCACGTCACTTTTAATAATGGTCCATATACTCCCACGTATACTATCACTTGCTCCCACTGGTAGTAATAATGAACTAATCTGACATCTGACGCATGCGAGGTTTGCAGACACGTACAGTGCCTACATTGTTTTCTTGGTGACTGGGCTGGAATTTTTTTTTTCCGCAAAGTCAATGATCGACCTTGAAGCTCGGTCTACTGAACTGCTGATCTCATCTCCAGATGTGTGTACTTCCAGCTTTTGTGAAGCAGGACATGCCATGCTTGCTCTGGGTGTTTACCTTTGTAGGGACTCGGGCCCCCGTTTCTGCGACTCTGTGCCAAATGCATGTCGCTACCTCTGGAGATGCCAGGCTGTGTCTAGACTGCAGCTCGAGCCGTGTGTAACCTCATGCAAATACCCCGAAAGGGGGCTGCTGGGATGGCGGTTCCCCCGGGCTGCTCCAGGTGCATCTGACGAGCCGCATATATTTTAACATCCACAGATACAGACGGGAAAGGATCGGAATCCAATTTCGCTTAATGCTCCACCTTTAGGAGCAGTCCTGGGAAATCAGCTTTTAATCCCTCCTGGTTGTGTGTTGCGGCTCAGAACCCCACAAAGTTGAGATCTAATCTGGAGATGTCTGTGTTCGCTCTGGAGCTTCCACCCCAGTAGTAACTGGAGACTTCAGCCCAGTCCGGCTCAAACTCCCTCAGGTCTTATTGACTATTGCTACAGCGTCTTCATTGCTTCTCATGGAGCGGCACATGGAGACGGTTACTTTTATAAAACCTTTGGTATCAAAATTAAAACTCACTCTGTGGAGATATCTGAATAAAATATAGAATTCATTGGCAGCTAAAGCTTGTTAGGATTTGATGTGCTGCTGCTACAACGCCCAAATAAATGTTAATCAGCTATTCTGGCAACTGTTAAAGTAATTTCAAAGCAAAAATCTCTAACATTTTCCGGTTCCAGCTTCTCACATTTGAGGCTGTAGGCTTTTTGTCCGTCTCATGTTATCGTAAATGAAACATCTCTTGGTTTTCCACTTTTAATGGGAACAAGACGAGCTTTTTCCAAACCCCCCGTTGGGCTCTGAGGACTTGAGATGGCCGCATGACGGAGAAACTAAATCGATAAATAAACTGACACGGAAAAGAATGAGCTGCGTCGTTTCTCCCGTTCAGGTACGCTCTGTAATTCACCACGCTGTCTCCTCTGGATGCTGAATGCAGGGCCGGAGACCATCTGTAGCCTAATGTGCTCTGTGTGTGTGTGTGTGTGTGTGTGTGTGTGTGTGTGTGTGTGTGTGTGTGTGTGTCATCTAAACCCGGCATACCACACACAAACAGAGGAATGATGGGTTTCCCCTCCAATCTCAACAATATGCACCCAATCTGCCCGTTACGTACGTGCGCGTGTGTTTTTTCTGATGCATGTTGGGAGATGGGACCCTGTTCAATCATTGCGCTGATCTGCTGGGTGACCGCGTGTCCTTCGGAGGGATTAAAGCGAACCAGAGACAATCGCACAGCCACCCTGCCTTTGCTCCGCCTCCCTGGGGGGTCTCTCTCTCTCTCTCTCTCTCTCTCTCTCTCTCTCTCTCTCTCTCTCTCTCTCTCTCTCTCTCTCTCTCTCTCTCTCTCTCTCTCTCTCTCTCTCTCTCTCTCTCTCTCTCTCTCTCTCTCTCTCTCTCTCTCTCTCTCTCTCAGTCAGTCAGTCAGTCAGTGTGGGTGTCCGTCCATCTGTGCCAGTTCATC
Source organism: Taurulus bubalis (assembly GCF_910589615.1). Classification (NCBI taxonomy): domain Eukaryota; kingdom Metazoa; phylum Chordata; class Actinopteri; order Perciformes; family Cottidae; genus Taurulus; species Taurulus bubalis. The sequence continues at coordinate 3,518,569 of NC_136604.1, read as the reverse complement.
AGCCAATCGGTGTGTCATTCTGACAGAAGGCCCGTTATTTCATCCACTTTCGTCCCCGTCCGTCTATCGTGCTTCCAATTCCACACTTTCACTGTCAGAACGCGCACTCGCCAGAAACTTTACACACACACTCTCAACGGGACCAACATCGATTATTCCAGCACTCACCAATCCCACCGGCTCTCTGAGGAAACTAGCGGCCGCATTAGGAGGTGGGTCTTTAACCTGAATCACCAATGCAACGGCGGGGTGGGATGGGGATGAGGGGCTGTCATGGCAACGAGACAGGCAGCTGTACCGCTGAGTAACAGCTGTTTATTTGCAACCACATCTGGCGCCATCTCTTCCCAGTCGGCGGGCGCGCACACACACACACACCGTGAGGGTCTCGGGAGGAAGGGCGTTAGTGTGTGTATGTATGTATATGCGTGTGTGTCGCGTGCGTATGTATGTATGTATGTATGTATGTATGTATATGCGTGTGTGTCACGTGCGTATGTATGTATGTATGTATGTATGTATGTGTGTGTATGTATGTATGTATGTATGTATGTATGTGTGTGTGTCACGTGGCAACATATGTGCGCTTCCCCCCCCTCCAGGCCAACCTGACGGGACATTTACTGTCCATGGAGCTCAGTGTGTGCGTCCCACTCGTGGAGATATATCTCCATCTCCCCCGTTTTCACTGTTTCTTCCCCTCCGCCCCGCCCCGAAACAAAAAGTATAATTATGTAAAACATCCA
>NC_136604.1:3290323-3512823 GCF_910589615.1 Taurulus bubalis | reverse complement strand
CATTACTATGCTGCCGGTAGCTCTCATGCATTTTGCTGCATTTTTGTTTTAATTCGTTGCCTTTTCTCGTCTATTACTGGATCACTTATGGCATAAGACAAAATCCTCTGATCACAATCGAGCTTTAGACGAGCGATGCCCACGGCCGACCTTTTAGCCCCCGAACACCCTGAAGCCTGGGAAATCTCTGGGTCCGCCAGGAATAACAAGAACATCGTGCTGTGGTGAGGGACCTCTGGTACAGCCTACCTTTTAAGAACCAGCCCTTTGTTCCGAAAATGAAAAAGTGGCCATACCCATACGAAAACAGGTCTAGCTCAACCACAAGGTCTATTTTAATCATTTGAACTGATATCATTCAGTAACCCTTGTGTGATTTAAAAAACAATCGTTATGAATCATAACTCATCACAAAATTGATCATGAGTCCCCCAAACAAGGTCGTAATCGAATAAACAACAGCTATATTTAATCATACAAGCCTCTGGGAGTCATCCAAATAAGGCTGACAGATTTTTTTCCCCACTCAAAATGACTAAAATATAATATAAAAAAAATGTAAAATAGTGAAGCCCTGCTCCCACAAGATGCACTAACTTCTTCCTTGGACCTTGAATGCGCCTCCAACAACAACACCCTGGTTCAGCGGTGCTCAGAGCACACAAGGGTATGCTGCATGATCCTTTTTTTCATGAAAAGGCAAGGACTTGCTGGTTGGTTAGAGCCAAGAACAATAGGTCTGGGACTCATACCAGGCACTTATGAACAATGTAAACCCAGGGTCCCCCTTTAAGCTCCAGGGGCCCTAAAATGGGGACCCTAGGGTTTATAATCCTGCTCCCCCCCATCCCGGCCTTAAAATACCAGCCAACCACCTGACAGATTGTTGTTCCAGCGTCCCTCCATCTCTCTGCCCATCTACACCCGACATGTGTCAGTCCGGCTCCCCAGTCCATCACACACCTCTGATGGAAGAGATATCCTTCACTTCTAATCAATACAGCTGTCACCTCGCAAAGTGTCTTTCCCCCCCCCCACATAAGACGAGCAGCCCTCCAAACGAGAGTTGAGGATGAAACTACTGCTTCACAAATGGCAGGAGAGGCCATTTGATATAAATTCTTCTCTGCACCCAGCTTTAAACTGCCTTTGAATCAGAGCAGAGCCGACACTCAACCGGCTCTGCAGCTGCATTCTCTCTCCTGAACGCCTCACAATGCATTCAGTTTCAGATTTTGTTGCAAATGAAGCTCATCGTGTTTTGGACTAAAGTGTGGGCTATCCAGGTTTAACATGCCTGAAATCTGACTGAGTGTTACATCAATATGAACACAGCTGTAGGAGGATATTCCCCAGAGTTCCCTCAACATAGTCTGATGTAATGCTCCTTGCACTCTTTGAGCTCCACTCGTGTTACTCACGCAGTTCGGCTTTGCATTCGAGAAGCAGAGAAGTACTTCCCCCGTGATCGCGGCCTGTGAAGTGTTGCGTTTTGGGTTATTTTTTAGCTGTAAAACACATTCTGCAGTGACCCGGGCATGAAAGAGCCCCCCGGGACACATCTGGCTTGAGAGACGATCACATCGAGCCAACAAGGTCCAAACAAATCAAAATCTAAATGTGGACAGCGGTGATCTTTATAGACAGCACACCCCAAAAAAATAAATCCAAAAAAAAAAGCTGCTCATCGAAAAAAAATCCAATAGGAGTTCTTGTAGAGGTGCAAAGCAGGATGGTCGGCTCGGCTGAAAGCATCATTGTAGTCGACATTAAACAGTTTATCTTTTTCTTCATAAGCATATATATCTTCACTTGCAGCAGTTTGTTTAATTTGAACGTCTTGCTATTGTTGACGCAAAAAAAAGTGGTTCCATTACAGAGAAGGCGAGATAAAGTCAGCTAAATGAAACCAAACTGTTTTCTCTTTGTATTATTCATGTGAGGTGATTTGTCAGTGCTGGAAATGTAATTACCCGTGTGCTTGATGTAATAAAAATAAATTTCATTAGGAGGAGAGCCGTGTGTTGCATTATTGAAGGACGAGGGTGCTGAACACGCCGACCTGGCTCATCACACCCCTGCAAAGCATCAGAAGTGGAAAAACTACGATTCATTTTTTTCAAGCGAAACTTTGTTATTTCAAAGTTAGAGATAAAGTCCCTGACACTTGCACACGGTTTCCCTGCACATGTGAAGGAGCAGAGCTGCCAAAAGGGCGTTTGAGTGTGTTTCACGTGCAGTCCGGTCTCAGGCTCTGGGAGCTAAACCGCCGCGCTGCAGGACCCTGTCGGGGAAGTTTCCTGCAATCAATTGGGGTTTGAAAGCCTCACAACGTAACATGCTTTGAGATCCCATTTCCTTTTACTTGTGATGCGGCAAGGCTCGGAGTGATGTGCAACTTGAACGTATTGATCGTCAATTTGATACACTACTGGCAGAGCGCGTCAGATCCGTATCTCTGCTGGGATTCTATTAATATTCTCAGAGAGCAGAACCGCTGAAGAGACGCGCTCGGAGGAAGCTCGCCGCTTTCGGATCGACGGACACGCGAGCAGACGAAGAAACCGAAGAAGATGTTTGTGAGATGAACATCTGTCGCCCGTTCAGAGCATCGGCAACTACATGCGTCCTGGATGTGCTTAAGGATTCAAGACACACACAAAAAGAACAGTCTGCCTGCAGCTTGTTGTGTCACAAACACTGTTTGTGAATAATGTGTCTGTCAGAAGTGTTGACTTGAACACTAATAACAGCCCATTCACTAAAAACTGTGAATGCCTAATTGTACCCTGAAAGCCCACAGCTGTAATCTAGGGTTCTCTATCAAATTGAATACCCATGCATGAGTTGACAAAACATGGGTTTGTTCAAATGGAAAGCATAATCACATTATAGTGGCCTGCCACTCCTCCATGTAGGGTAATAAACTGAGTGAACAGAAAGACACACATTACTATGACATGACTATAGACAATATCACGGCTGTTTTTAAAGAGGCAGTTCACCCGTTTCACCCATGAAGATCAGCCTACCAGACGTGTCGAGTGCTCGTCATCCAGTAAGAACGGTTGGAGCACCGATCTTACTGATTTAGCTAATCCCCGTTTTTGTCCTCTAGCGCCACCAGCAGATCACCATTCTTGGTCTTTAGAGAAATGCCATAACCACCATTGGATGGATCGCAATGCAATTTGATCGCCACGGTGCCCAGAGGATGAATCTAGCGCTGCCAGCAGGTCAACGTTTTCACTTGTCCAGTGAATCATGTCAACATCTACTAAATGGGTTGGCAACACATTTGGTAGAAACATTCTTGGTTCCCAAATGATGAATTTGAGCATTGGTGGTCCCCCGGCTTGTTCTTCTATTGGATGGATTGCCATAAAATCTGGGATACACTTTCCCTTTCTCAGGGTGGATGGTAACCACTGTGATGATCCTTATTTATTTGGTTTTGCACCATAATCCCGTCTAAAGTTCAATGAGTGCAATACAATATAGTTTAACACTAACATTTCAAAAATACTCACATTCCCATCGGCCTCAGTTGTACTTGTGATAATTAGCAAATGTTAGCATTCAAACACACTAAACTAAGACGGCCACCATGTTAATCATTATACTTGCTTAGCATGAACATTTTAGCGCAGGCGTTCTCACAAGCCCCCCAAATTTATGGACGAGCGACACTACTCTGCCAGAGGGCCCCTTTAAGTATTAGATGGGTGCACAGTGGGCCATCAGCACAATACTGGTGTAGTAGTATAGTTAGTATACTTCTACACAGTCCGTGTTTTTGGAGTTGATGGAACAATGTCATCAAAACATCCATTCAGTGGCCGCTCTGAGCCATCGATCATCAGATGGAGTTTGCCATGGAACTGTACTGTCGGTTTTCAAAGATTCATTTTTCTGAGCTATATATATATATATATATATATATATATATATATATATATATATATATATATATATATATATATATATAAACATGGTACCAATGGGCGCAAACAGCCCACGAATTCATTCAGCCAGAATGTGTGGTCAAATTATTATTCATCTGTTCAGGATTGTTCTCAAATGTTTCTCTTTACTTACATAATTTTTTGTTGATTTCATTGAAACCCCACTCATTGAATCAGCTAAATTGGGGGAGAAAAACAATCCCAGATCTGTGCATCGCTCACTGTGGCTGACTTCATCAGAGACCTCCCCAAACAATACAGAGCCAATGATGTGCCGCGGCGGTCGGGCCGGCAAACAATGACGGTGCATATTTACTGTTCCAGCGGGTTCTGCTGCTCGATATCACCCATTTTGCTCCACATTTCATTTGATTACATCAGGACAGTAAAGAGCCGAGGCAATATCTCTCGGCGCAGGAATCAATTATGCAAAGAACCAAAACAAACTCTACGTCCACGGCTTCAAATTAAAACGTTCAGACATCCGGGTGCACCTTCAGGGATTATTCTATATGAACAATCGCGCTCCTTGTTGCCGGGTTAGCCGAGTGCTTGAAGAATCCATTAACCTGGAAAGATGTGAACAACTGGGCAGAGATGGGAGTGGAAAATAAAAAATCTATATCGAAAAATCTATCAAAATCCAATCCGTGAACACGCCGAGGCCCAGCCTGAGATCTCAAGCTGTCAAGAAAGCCACATTACCTGCAACGCGGTCACCCTGCTTTCTGTAGATGGAAGCTGTAATGATGCTATTACCAAATGACTGCTGACGAGAGGGGGAACCTATTACGGCCTATTATTGAAAGTGAAGCCGTCATCCTTCTCGCGGATGCACCGACACTTTGGAAATACTAACGGCACATATCAAAGAATGTTTTTCAGAGCGCAGACGTTGGGGAGTGAGCCCCGACATGCTGCGGCGCCCCGCGCCCCCTTTCTACGGCAGGAAACCACAGATGGTGACTGAAGAGTGCTCTCTCTTTGTCGTCTTTTACCTTTCTTCCTGCTTTCACCAAGCAAAGCTCTCTCTCCTCACGCACGCCTATTATGCCGAGGAAAAGTCAGTCAGTCAGTGTCTCTCTCTCTCTCTCTCTCTTATTAAATCGTTATTTCTATATTTTTATGAAAGTACTTAAATTCAAACTTATATCTGGAACATCTGTAAAACATTGCAAACATCGGTGGAGCATCATCACTTGACATATTGTTTTTCATAACTTACTTGTTTCAAATACTCTTTGAATATAATCTTGATGTGAAGTTAACTGCATGAGACTTTAATTATATCATTTAAAGTCCACAGATGGCTGGAGAACTCATAGGAGGTGCTTCTTCCCTTAATCTTTGTCGGATTACAGACAGCGCATTGACAACCAACGGCCCATTTAGCCTCAGCCTGACTAAACATAATAATGAATTATCTGCAGCCGATATGATCGGCCATCCGAGACAGGTGTCCTTTCAAAAAGCAAAAACAAATGGCTAGCGTTGCTAAAACAGAAACGCATCCTGAGTGTTTCTACATTGCTCTTTGGGGTGCAATTTACAATATTATTTTCTTTCTTGATTAATCAGTTTATCATTTGGTTTATGAAATGTAAAAAGTAAAACATGCCCATTCCCACTTCCTAAAGCTAAAGGACATGTAATGTCTGCATTCGATTCTTTTGGAAAGACTATTATCAGTAAGGTTTTGCCCTGCGCCAATCAGCAAGTGTTCTTCAGTTCAGTACCAGCTGATTGGCTAGCACTCGTTGTCCCGTTGTGTTCTTCGTTGTCCTCTGATTGGCCGACTAACGCGGCAGCTACAACCCACACGGCCTGGATTGTCTGCTAGCACACGGGTGGCCGGCGGCTAACCGCCAGCTAACTGAGGCTAACCACCAGCTAACTGAGGCTAACAGCCAGCTAACGACAATTAGCTAGCCAGTGGGACACACACAAACAGGGTCCATTCACTTGATGGGTACCTTGATGGGAAGTACTGGTATCGGTATCACTTCAAGCGTACTAGTACTGGTACTCAAAAATATGTTTGTGCTTCTTGTGCGAACCAGAAACGTAGCATTCTTTTGAATTCCAGCCGTCAGAAAGCACCCACACAGTGAGGGTCACGATTTTCCAAATATTCACTGGTCTTATATCAATTATGAGTCCAGTTACACACAGATTCTGGTTCGTCATTCGTCACGGCCAGTAAGAACCGATGACCCGTGGTGTTTCATTACGGGAAAGCGATGTAATATTAGAGGCCGTACCGTGTGACATGGGAAGTGGCTAACAAGGTGAAAAGGACAGTCGTTTTTCCTTTCATGGAGACCGCAGCGTGTACTCTGCCTCTCCTCCTCCTCCTGTCACTTCCCGTCTCTCTCACTTTGTCCCTGCGGGCGCCCTTCCTTTCCTCCGCGTCCTCGCGCTTTCCCACAATGCCCCTGTACGGCCTCCGCGTGCTCCATCCCCAAGCTGCTCCTCGGCGGCTGCGACGCTCAGCCCGGCGGGTTCATTTCTCCTCCTCTCGCCGCTCCTCCTCTCTCCTGACTGTGTGATCCGTTGAGATTTCCCCCTCTTCATTTCCTTCCTGTCCTCTTTTTCTTTGTTCCCGTTTCCATAACACTCTCTCCTGTAGAGCCGTTTCACACCAACAACATACGGTAGGTTTGATTTACAGCTAAAACAGAACCCCAAGCAGCGTTTATAGATCCCTACCGTCATACGTTCTCCTTTATCGTCAGTCGCATGACAACCACAGAAATGGAAAAAATACTCGATACAAAGAAATTCCAACTTGTTTTTTTCTTCAGTTTTACTATGTATGGCATGGTAACTGTGGTGAACTGCACAGAAACACGTCAAAACGACGGTTAAAAGCACAAAGCCGATGAATTTGTACACGCCCGCTGTAAAGTGAGTATATGAATGAACTGCTCTCAATGACAACAACGCTCTCCTGGAAGACGGCCGCCTCCAGCCCGCCTGGGACATGAGACAAATCTCTGCTTTGATGATCAGGTGAGAACGTTACGCAGATGAAACCCTCCTGTCCTTGGCTGACCTTGAATCGGTGATTCGTGCTTTTAGATCACCTTGTTTACCTCGTAACTCTGTTATATCTGAGGCAGGCACTTTATCCATCTTGTTTTGCAAAGATCTGAGGATGCGGAACAAAGACTTGACGATATGTAAGACGTGTTTTTGGTTTCTTTTTACATTGGCATCAATTCACAGGTTGAGGAAGTCTTCAGAAAAAACTGCCTTGGTTGGTTGTCTAAACAGTCAAGTTTTTCCATTAAAAGTCAAAGCAGTGAGGTTCTAAAGTCCCATGGGGGGTTTTATTGTGGATGGATGGGCATTCAAAAGGGTCAAAGGTCACAGCTAGCGGCGACTACATCTCTACTGAGATTTGCATTCTTTCTAAAGGCTGAAAACGTCTCAGGAGGAAGATGAGCATTATTGACCAAGCTGCCTGATCGATCAATTGTTTTCAAAGTCGTCTTTTAACTGACCCCATGAGTGGGAATGTAATGTCTGTCTGTCTGAATCAAACTGTACTGTCAGCTTCACGTGCAAAGACTGTGAAGCATTTTCTAACGACAGAAAATGTATTGAAACATCTCGTCTTGAAAACCCAGAAGTTGTGTTTTTATAACTTTTATTTGGTGTAAAGCTCATCCTTCTGCCAAAAACAGATTACATTTTGGAGCTTTAACTCATTTTTTAACCTTAACGACAGACAGAAACAGCCATCTGTCTCCAGGTTTTAGGGGCTCGCTTGTTTTTCCGGGTTTCAATCTGCACAGTTTGATTCATTTTAAAAGCCAGACAAAAAAGTTGCACACACCAAGAGTAATAATTCTGCACTTTGAGCAGTGGACTGAAGATGCACCTGTCTTGTTTGTTTGCAGCTAGGACTCAAGTGTCTGTTAATCACCCTTCACCAAGCCCCCCCCTCCGTATGCTACTCAGTCAGGCTGTCAGAGCACATTACCATGGAGCCACACTGTCACTCACAAACTGCACTCGCTGCATAAACATCATCAATGTTTTGGAGAGACGACAAAGCGGCTTCAGAGAGAAGCAGTCAGAAGGGTCTACAAAATATGTTTGACGGAAATATCCAGAACGACAGCTCCTTCTAACCTCTCCGGGTATTGAGTATGAATATTACACAATGTCAATACTGGACGGCGATTGGCCAGTCTGCGTTCGCGGGGCGGGACTTCGCGATGGCCCGAATAATCTAGCATTGATTTCTTAATGTTAAAATGTCCCCCAAAAAAAAAACATTCTACAAGGCAATGCAAGCACCACCGTGGAAGTCAAACAAATAAAACCATCACAACTAAGCCGAGCCGAAACGACAAGGGGGGGTTTAATTTTAGCTCAAAACACATCATCCTGACTGCTCGCCCTGCCACACACAAAACTAAAACAGCCCTCATTAGAATAAGCACCTGGGTGTCATTATCACAGCTGAAACCAAATGAGAGGAGCCTTTAAACAGCTCCAGCAACAGCCAGCCATGATCACAATCATCATCACTGCCTGCACACACAGTGTGTGTGTGTGTGTGTGTGTGTGTGTGTGTGTCCTAACCTTTTGCCACAGCTCAGCGTGACACTCTAAATACAGATTCCACATCAGTGACAGCAGGTCCCCAAAGAACTCAGGAAGTGCTTGGCGACATGGGAAAACTGTGTGTGTGTGTGTGTGTGTGTGTGTGTGTGTGTGTGTGTGTGTGTGTGTGTGTGTGTGTGTGTGTGTGTGTGTGTGTGCGTCACGGTGAAACAGAGATCTCTTTTCCGCGCTGGCTTCTCGTTCTGATTGCTAATTAGCGACTTGTCATTCCTGTGTGTTCTGCTGTGGCACACGATCTCGGTCACAGAACCGGTCTCACGTTTTGTCAAACAAAACCTCTAAAATGACCAGAGCATAAAAAACATCTTTATGCCTCTCACTTTAAAACATTCACCACCATCTTTAACTGCCAAGCATCCGTTTTCCCCGTCATTTCAGAGTTTCTTATTATCTTTACTGACTTTTTAACCCCCCCCCCCCCCCACACACACACACACACACACACACACTCTCACACTCTCACTCACAAGCCTCCAGTCGGCACACAGTGTGTCTAATGAGGTGCAGTACAGTCACCAGGCCTAATAGAACAGTCACAGTGTGTTATTCCTCCGCCGTCTGAGGTCTGCCGGAGCTTCCTCTCTCGCTAAACACTTTGCTCTGCTGTCGACCGCGGGGTGTCAAATCACCCGGCAGACACCGCTGATGCTTTCTCACTGCGGCTGTTTGCGCTTCACCGCGTTAAAAACAACGATCTTCCCCAGCTGGTAGACCAGTGAGGACACTCTGTGACTTCTAGCTATTGCCATATCTTTCCTCATACGCAGGGCATCAGCAGACCTGCTGGACGCCCTTTGGACACGCTCACACGGCCCCTGGATGATCGTCACGTAGCTTAGAGATGCAGAGAAGTTACACAAACCCACAGTGCCGTTGTGCTTTCCCGAGTCGAGGAGAAAAGATTGGCGGCCTCGTCTTTGTTCTAAAGGAATCAACACTGACTGTTGACGAGAGACGGGGCGGGAGCAGCGCACTCGTCGCAGCAGTTTAACGCTCAGAACCTCCGAGCTGCCGCCTTGATCTTTCCCCCGAGAGTTTCCTCTTGTGGAAAAGAAACTATGTCTGACTTCCCTAAGGAGACAGGTCTGGTCCCAGGAGGTCCACACACTTCAGAGACCCTGCAGCACCTTGGTTCACTTCACTGCCCGTGAGAGAAGCCCACAAGTCCACGGATGGCTCCTCCCGTGTGGTGCGCAGGCTTCCTTTTTTCTTTTCCTATTTTTAAATGTCACATATGTTTCTGGCTGCCAAATCCAGCTGGACTGATTAAACCGTTAAGAGGTTGGTGACATTCATTTGGCATCGGCCTGCTAAAGAGCGAATTTCAACTGAGTCCCTCTCGGCGTTCCCCATCATCTGTCTCCCCAACACGGAAGACCAATTACTAGTCGGACCAGAACCACCGCTTCACAGGCGTGTGCCCGCAGCACCCAGCCATGTTGTCGTCTACCTCCATGTCTGTCCAAATCATGTCATGCTGTTAGACATTTGTGTGAAATTGTCATCATTAGCATAGGAATTATTGGCCAAAAAAACCTTGTTTTGCCAGGTCACAGTCCCCTTTGACCACATCACTTATAATCATGTCTGTGCCTCAATGAGGAGAACCGGCCTCCAGTCATAGTCCAGTCATAAGAGAGAGTTAACCAACGCCAGCAGCCAGGCGCCGCTCACAGAGAAAACCCTCAAACCATCAACCAGATCCTCGACAGGTAATTAAACATCACATGATGTCATTTTAAACTCTGCAACCTTCAGATGCTCGCCTCTGTGGACGGCGGGGAACAGAAAGGCACCTGCGGGGGCCCGGTGGCCCATTTAATAACGGCAGCTGTGATTTCGGCTGTAACCTCATTTTTACGGCGTCTCTGCTCTCTGGGGACCGTAAAGACTTTCACTTAAAATGTCACGAGGTTCAGGCCCCGGGAATATCAAGGGTCCGGGCTGCACGGCACCGGGTCACCGGCTGAAAGACAATCAATGCCAGCGAAAGCCAGCTGTTCAGCTATAAGCTTTTTCTTTTTTACTTATCCTCTTCAGAAGAACCGAATAAATGAAGGACGCATGCATAATGCTGCCTATTTGGAAGTCAGTGAAGTGGAACAGAAAAATCTAATTGAAATTCTCTTTCAAAATCGACTCACCTTTTTTTGCCCTGACCTGACACTTCCTCTAAAACAGAGTGCTCCTCTTGTGCTTCTCACAGCAGACGCCTCCTTTTCTAATGAAACTCAATCAAATGAGCATTCCACATGTATGCAAGGTGATTTAATAAAAAACTCTAGGTTTAGATATCTTTATTGATATCGGCTCAAAATAAAAACCTTCAATGACCTTTTGACTTGATTAGCAGGGAGTTGAGCAACAGCTATCCAGTATTTTAATAACAGAGTGCTGCTGAATATTCCAATAAATACTTATACAACATAAACTCAGTTACTAATAATATTAACACATAAATATTGCCTTTAAGTTGTGCAGCAACGCAATGCAAACAGTGTACTGTGTATCATTATACGAATAAAACATGATGTTTCGGTTGCATGTGTTCTTCTGGTATTCTTCTTACTGCTCAAGACAAATGTCCTTGAATATAACACAACAGAAGTAAAACACTTCCTCTGAGCGTCTCAAACTGTTTTCAGTCGACCTCCTTTCCTTTGTGATGGCTGAGAAGTGAGAAAGAAACCTTGCCTCTTCCAAAATGTCTCTTCCGTCATGACACAAATTCCCCAGTTTTGTGCTGCAAAAGATTTATGATTCCGTTTCCGTCACAAAGTAAGAACATTGCTACATTTCCCAGAAACGAGAGCATGTGTGCTGAGACATTCCACATTGAGTGAGAGGCTCCCACGAGGAGCGCGCAGACCCGACAGCACCATGAAGGTATGCCGTTAAATCACAGGGCAGATACACCGGCTAACGGCTGCAATGCATTCTGGGCAATTGGTGCATTAAGTCATAAAGCAGAGGCCGTTTAGAAGGGAGACCTACTTTATAGTCATTTCCCGTATCTGTGTCACATGGGTTCCCACACACCCGCTCTGTTAGAGGCAGGTCCTGAGCACAGACCGTTGATGAGAAGTGGACGTGGTCATCGTGACGTCGGTTTGTGGACTGATGTTATGAAGCGACTCCTTTCTGCCGGAGCAACGCATTCATCTCTTCTATCGTCTGTTGGGGACGGAGCGGCATGCTGCTGAGAAAACTAGTCGAACGCTGTCAACATTATAAGCTAGTGTCACGAACATGTTTACACCTGTGAGACACAATTTGTGAGATTCTGGGACATAGTAAACACAATGTCCAGTAGTATTAGTATATTATGGAGTATTATTCCTCTGCTGCTAAAGTTAAGACAGTGATTACTGATTATGAATGCCAATCTATGGATACTGGGAATAAAAACAAAACAACAAACTAGAAATAGAAATGAAAGAGAGTGCAATGAGGGTAAGTCCTGAATAAATCAAAAGAAAAGACCCAGTGTGAAGGACCGACTGGTCCTGAGGCCACCAATGTTAAATATGCATGCACCCCAGTTACACCATATGGCATTGAGTACGATGAGGGCAGTTTAAACATTTAAATATGTTCCCTACTTTTCCAGTGTGAAAGAGCACATGACTTCAGTTGGGGTTAGGAAGCCCTCAGAATATGTGAAGCAGACATACAGACTGGATTTAACCCTCCACTTGGCTGGATGATACAATCAGCGGGGACAGGCTTCAGTGTGAGTGTTTGTCACTAGTGTGTGTGTGTGTGTGTGTGTGTGTGTCAGGGTCAACGGCGACGGTGTCAGTGGACTGCAATGTGTGGTGAGACGACACATTAGCCCACATTTGTTCACGTGGGAGCTGTCAGTTGAGCAGACTGTGCTGCAGTCGGCAGCCGTCAGCAAGAGTCTCAATACTAGCAAACTAAGAGTAGGAAGTCTGCTGCCTGAAACTCAAACTGACACTCACAAAGGACTACGAGATGAATGGGTACTGACATGGAAGGTTAAGATCTGCTGCTGAAGAGAAAAGACACTTCCAGTCCATATTTGGTTCGTTTCAAGCAGCAATAGAACAGAACAGAAAAATAACAGTAGTTATCGCTACTAACTCTAGTATCTCGGGCTGAAACAATTATTCAAGACGCTCAAGAAACTATCGTACTAAAAGTCATCCGACTGTTTAACCAAACTGTCACCTCCGCTAGGAGGCCTGTCGTCAGAAAATGTCCCTGATAATGAAACATTGTGAACAACAACAGACGTCATCATGTTAAATGTACTTTTGGTGAGATGTCTTAAAGCTAAAAGATAAAATAGATATTCAAGAGGGGAATGTGACCTGAAACTAGCTCTAAGCAGATTGGAATACTTCACTAAAACAACTTTTTATTTTGCATCCATGTCTGTCCAAAATGTATATCCTTTCATGTTAAATTTAATCCATTTAATGTAAAAAAAATTGATCCTTTTAGACATCCGTGTGAGATTGTCATGATTAGCATAACAATTCTTGAGTACCGTAAAATTCGGGTTACGAGCCGCTACTCCCTTCGGTCAGTGTCCCCGTTTGTCCCCGGCTCGACACTTGACTTGGGCAGAGGGGACGCGGACAGTAGCAGGCAGCAGCAGCGGGGAGCTAGCAGCAGCTAGCGCTCCTAGCTTGCTACAGCAGGGACACTGACCGGAGGTAGGAGCGGCTTGTAACCCGACATTCATGGTAATGGTCAAAAACGTGACTAGGCCTACAACATTCTAGTCAGGGCTACCTTGGGCCATGGCTTGTGCCATGTTTGAGGAAATTCCCTCGAGGCGTTCCTGAAATATTACGTTCACAAGAATGGACTGGATGGGCAACCCAAAAACAACCCAAAAACAAATGCTCGGAGGCATAAAAGTGACTCATCTGAAATCAGAGTAGTGCAAACACACAGTACAGGCTGCCCCCTCTTCCAGTCCTAAAGTTGGTATTCCTTCATCTGTAGCCCACTGAGCTCGAGTCACCACTACTAGGGAGATAACGACCTGACAGGTAGGTAGGAGCCTCTATGCCTCACTGGTTCTGAAATAAATATCCCTGGCTGTCTTGTGTGGAACTTTCTGGATGAGGGCCATCCATAGTGTCGATGCAGAGGGGAGGATGCTCACAGGTACCAGAGATGATGTGGGCACGGCTCTGTTCAGCCCCGTGGCCACAGAGGATCACAACCCGCGTCCGTGCTGCGGGACACATGGTACGAGTGGGAGGCAGCACTGGGCGCCAACCAGTAGCATTGGATTAGTTTCTAGTACTTTTTCCAATTGACCAAAAGGTTTTGGATTTCAAATGAAATAAAAATAATCTATATGAGAAGGTGTAAATAGTAGTTCTTTGATATTTTTTGCCTCAACTTTGATAATCAACAGATTTTTAGAATCGTTAGTAGTTTTAAGCCTCAGTTATCTGTTAGAAAAAACCCTTTGAGGTGTAACGTTTAAATTCCTCTTTCAACAAAAAGTGAACATTGACCCTTTTCTGAATTTAATGTGGAGCAAGCCACAAAAAAACTAAAGTAAAAACACACAATAATCCATGATCCACGCAGATGTGATCATCTGTGATCCGGGTTTTATCGGGCTTTGAAGGGAGAAAAAAATAAAATAAAACGTTGGAGCGGCCGGTTTAGTGCCGTCTTTAAGCCCTGCGGCCGCCTCACATACAATCTGCAATAGCGCGACAGGCCTTGCATGCAAAGCACCCGGAGCTGTGCGACACGAGTTGCTGCTCGCCCTCGATCAACCGGGATCGGGAGGGAGGCGAGGTGATCAGACATCGCTTTTCACAAATGGGACACTTTTAAGCAAAGCGTTGAAATATTAATGGGGCGATGAGGCCGCTGGAGGCAGCCTTTAATCCGTGCCAATGCAAATGGACCCCAAGGTCACTAACATTACACTGCGGCAGCCTCTGGCCGGCATAGATTGACTAGGAAAGAGCCTGTGAAATGGCTTCTTTGATAGTCTGGCAGAATACAGAGCGAACTGTATAATATAATGGCCTCGAGCCCACGGCAGGCGCAGGGAGGATGGGGGGGAGTTAGCTGGAGCCTGGGCCACATCAAAGTGTTTGGAGCACAATGTGTGTGTTTTAAACCATCACCCCACTGACCCGCCATCATGGAGACGGGGTTGGCGAAAAACCACCAGAGGAAAGTTGTTGGAGAAGACGAGCACCGTAATGAGTGTCCCTTTCGTTCATGGAGGACGGGATGGAGGACGGCCAAGCGCGCTTCGAGTGGAAGAATTTAAACTAAATTTTAACTTTAGCCACGAGAGCCCTGCACTTGGAACGAGTTTCCCACAGTTGCGTAGCAACAGCAGCACCTACATGTTGTGTTTCCTGTTTCGGTGATGCCAGCTAGAACCAGAGTCGCCCACTGGACACGAGAGCTCTTCAGAGCCCCGGCTAACGGAGCCCAGACAATTAGTGGGACGGAGAAGGTTTGGTACAACAGCGCCAGGCCAACGCGGCGAGTCCGAACCGTTAGCGGTATGGTCCGCCATTTGAATAACATAATGGTGGAGGGGAAAAAAAGTATGAGTTGGGTTGTATAACACCTCTCAGAATTCCCTCCTCAAGTGCTTCACTTCAGCTCAGCGGCACGCCGCCACTCCTCCGGAGAGAAATGCACACCTCGCACAAACGCCAGAGGGTCTCTCCATCACATCACGCGCCGGAATGGAAAGTGACAATCAACACTCAGCCCGGTTCCTTTCCGCAGCGGAGCGGATGTTGGCTGCTCAAAGTGCTCAAACGGACTGAAATCTGCAGAGGCGAGCTTTGTACTTTCAGATAAAAATCATTGGTCAGGTTTTTTTTTCTTCTGCTATGGAGCGTTATTGCGGCGGCAGTAGTCGGGGGGTAATTTGGGGGAGAGAGTCTGGGTCCAGGTCCGTCCCTGCTCCGCTCCCAGTAAGCACCGGGTTGTGTAATGAAGAAAGCACTAATTGCACACAACGGGCCGCCATTATTCTCTGCAGATTTTGGTTTCTGCTCGAAAAATGGGCCGCTGCTCCTCACTGCCGCTCCCCTGATCATTTTGCTGCTGAGGTGGCCTTTCACTGCTGAATGAGCACCGGCCCCGGCACAGTGCTGTGTGGCTAATACCTCCAATAATCTCTTTAACTCTTTGCGGTGCCCCTGCGCTCTCGACATTACCGGCGTGACAGAATCGTCGGCTTCAGACGGCAGATTCAGCCCGCCGCCAATCTGTCAAATCACTTTCCATCTGCCTCCTCTGATGAACTCCCATCTTCTCCTTTTCATTCAACCAAACTGGCTCCTTTTTTGTGTCCTCTTCTTCTTTTTTCACACTGCCTCGCAGTCTGTCCTTGTGCTTTTTTTTCTGTTTGAATCTGCGGAGCCCCAATTAGTGGGGACGGGATGCTCTTTCTCTGTCTCGGGCCCCAATTTTGGGGTTCAGACTGATAAGCAGAACGCTTCTCTGCAGAAAAACCTGCCTTAGTGTTAATGAATTACACTCTAACCTCCTGGGTTTCATTAAAAGCATTCACACGGGATAATGAAGTCTACCGAACTCACAGGTGCTCTACATCCTGTACAGTTGTGTGAGGTGAAGGTTTTACATCACTTAATGAGTGGTGATGAAACAAGAAAGATATGTGACTAATAGCTGAATCGTTCAAACTTCTTTTGTTCTTGACTTAAAGCGTGTTCCTTAATAAACACTCTAAGCCTTTCTCCACTACTGCAGAGATGTCTTGTGATATAGAGGACAGAAGCCACACCACAATAAGCTGAAAAAGAGAAATAACCCCTTGGAACCAAAACACATGAGGATAATCATTCATGCTGGAATTTGAAGAAGAAAAAAATGCTACGAGATAAACAAATCCATCTCTTCTCCCACGATGCCAGCTACTAGGTATGTGACGGATGCATAGGTTAACAAAACATACAAAAACATGGAAGCAGTAACTGCCATCATTTTTTTTTTTTTTTTTAAATCACCCAAACAATAAAACACACTTCACCTGAAATCACTATTCCATAGCTGGGCGGGACTTCGACAAAAAGTCAAGTGCCCGAAACCTGCATTGTTTCTAATGGCCATCAGGGGGCAACTCTTCTGGTTGAATAGAAGTATATGAGAAAATTATTTGATTTAATACCTCAGTAAACATAGTAAACATTAATTCATGGTCTGGGTTCACGTTGATTTAGTAAACGATGGTCCATTTAGAGTAAAATAGACCATAAAGCAGGGGATGCTTTAGGGCGGGGCTGCAAGGTGATTGACAGGTCGCCACCAGAGCCGTATACAAAACTAAATGGTGACGGTCAAGATGCAGAACTCGAGGCTTCAGAGTCTACAAACCAACGGGTGATGTCACGACGACTACTTCCACTTCTTATACAGTCTATGTTTAAAACATCTCTGGGATATTTTGGCTTTTGCACAGTAGGAGGAGGAAGCCATGGTGTGTGTGCGTGTGTGTGTGTGTGTGTGTGTGTGTGGTCTCAGGGGAGGATATTTGCAATGCCGGAAAACGGAGTTGGTGGATGGATGCCCAGAGCCAACCCCCCCTCCCTCTGCTGTCGTAACATCTGCATTTGGAAAAGTGTCATCTTGCTTAGGTAAGCTCACTACAAGGCATGTTGTCATGACACCTGAGATGTGTTCCTCTTGGATGTGTGCGGGGGAAGCACACGCAGACATACAGGAACACATTGTTTGTGGCGTTTTGAAGAGGAGACGAGCCGTCCTGTCATACACACTCGGCGTCGGAAATATACGAGGGCAAAGGGCAAAACTGCCCCTAAGAAATATAAGTTTGCCCTTGATATCACTCTAATAATTATGATAATGTAATGAACTGGTCAAAAACATCGTAGCCTATAAGACCCGGTCCAATTGCCAAAGAATGTTTTCAATTTTCGCCTTGACTGATGTTCAGACAGTGGGGGACAAAAATTGCCCCCTAAAAAATATGTACATTTCCTTCCCTGATACACACACTGGAGCAGAAGGGCTCGGTCTTGATCTCCAGTTTGAAAGCAGACCGTGAGAGCGGTGGCCCCGTGATCCGTCTGTGTGGTAATCTATCGACAGTTTTAATTTATATACAAGCACGTACCCAAAATAAGCTAGTTTAGATTTGCTCTCCTGCTTGCCAACTTCCTCCCGCATTATAAAAAGAAGTCAAATCCCAACAAGGGAGCACTGAGGCAAACGGTTATTTGTGTGTGAATTCTGGGAGGAACCCAGGAAGCCAGATAATGTCTGAACCAAAAAGTTTTGCATCGTCACTCCAGGACCTTGAAGGCCTATTTGGACATTGAGGAAATAAGAGCCTTTTCTTTTTTACATTGCATTGGACTAAACAAACGCGGTGTGAGGTGTAATCCATCACATTAGCGGGCGGCAGACTGCTGCTGCTCGCTGGACGCAGAGATGAAACTGCTACCGATCCTCTTGAAGCAGGCGATAAGGCATATTGACAGAAACTCAATTTCCAGTCCTTTAAGACCATTTCCCTTCCCCTTATCCTCTTTATTTGTTCTACTCTCAGCCTCTCATTCGCTCCTCTTCCTCGTCTTCCCGACTGAATAAATAAATAAACGCGGAGACGGGCAGAGGAAGAAAAGGACGCGGGGGGAGAAAGAGATGAGAGAGAGAAACTAGGGCACTCCAACCTGGGCACATCGTCCAAAGCAATTTGCTCCGATGGAGAGCGAGGCGGAGAGGAGGACGGAAAACAAGGAGCTTAAGAGCATCTCTGCTAAAGAGGGGATGGCAAAGAGAAAACAAGCAAAATGGACTGACAAGCTGAGTCACCGAGAGAGAGCCGGAGAGACGGGGAGGGTGAGAGTGAACAAAATGAACAGAAGGAGCTAGAGAGACAAACCCCCCACCACATTTAGCCAAGAGCAGCTACACATGAGGACGTTAGGTTGTAGGGCTTAAGAGCTGTACATGTCTCTGCTGGTTATTCTCATGGTAAACCAGATCGATCAAAAGGATTTTAACTTATAACTACATTGAAATTAGATCTGCGATGATGAATGCATTGACAGAAAATACACTGACTACAGTTTTGGTAATCAACCATTTGTTTGATGCGGGTTTAAGCTTCTTCAGCTTCTGTATCTTTGTAAATTGAATATCTTGGAGTTTTGGACTGTTGACAAAAACAATTTTTAAGCGGTGACCCGAGGGGCTCCGAGATATTGTGAAGTCATTTTCCGAACATTTCCTCAAACAATTAATCCCCCAAAAAATGATCAAGAGATTAATCTATAATGAGGGTAATCGTTGGCTGCAGAAACGCTGATATAAAACAGCGCCACAAAGGCGGCTCGTATCAGTGGGATGCAAAGCTGGGAGCTTTTGCCAGCAGTGAAACAAATGGAGTCAGTTCTTCCTTTCTATTTCAACGGGAGACAACGGGAGCCGGCAGCGAGACGCCCACGTCTTCTTGGATGGCAACGATTTCAAATAGCAGTAGGTGATGGCGGCTGGTCCCAGAGCTCCCATCAGGCCGTCTGTGAGCCGACATGTGGAGCTGAGGAGCACATCTTTCCATTGAGGGAGACGCGTTAATGTCATATTAACTATTTAAAAAAGGAAGAAAAACTACAGTTGTATGCTTCCACCAACTACTGATATTTCAGTGTTAATGTATTTTCAAAATGGAATGCTGAAAAAGACATTCATGAAGTGAAAACACAGTGAAAGGGTGAAAGTCAGAAGACAAAAACACGGAAAACTCCCAGACAACGAGTTGGTAGAGACCTGTCAATCAAAGTAGCCCCGCCCCTAAAGCATCCCCTGCTTTATGGTCTGTTTGACTCTAAATGGAACATCATGTACTAAATGAACATCATGCTGTATTGAAGAAGACTAGAAACTAGAGATTGAGACATAAACTCATGTTTACAATGTTTACTGAGGGAAGAAATCAAGAGAAGTAGAGTCATTTATATAGACTTCTATGCAATCGGACATGTTGGCTATTACCATTAGAAATGCCATGAGAAAGAAAGCAAGTTGAAGGCACTTCACTACTGGATTCACCTCTAACAGGCAAAAGAGTCAAATATCAGAATATGAGTTCAACAATGACTAAACAACCACTAAACAATCTCAAACCACCGCCCTCTCAGAAACGCCACACATACTGTTGCTCCATTTGTCTTGAGGCACTACCGAGGTATCGGTGTGTCGCCGAGTGGGTTTCTTGCCATTTCCGTCTCCAGGTAAAAAGCATGAAATATCAGCTGGACGACATTAAAGGAAAATAACAACTTGTCCAGCTGGACAGGACGGACTGACGACAAAACATAATGCGTTTACTGAAAGCCTTCAGAGCGGCTCTTTGAGACAGCATGCAACGCACTGTATAACAGGAGAACGCTGGACAGTATGTTGAAAGCTCTAAGTGGCATCCAACTAGTACATCCAATTATGATCTTTGTCTGATCGTGGTGGGGCTTCATCAGAGTCAAGCTTTTATCACGAGCAATTCATAAACAGGGCGGTAAAGAGCACCATTACGGCCTTTTTACGAATGACAAAGGCAGGGGGGGTGGGGGGGGAAGGGGGGTAAGGCTGAGCCTCGCGAGCCGACCGCATTGATTTACCAAAAGGTACTTCGTGTCGCCAAAGTCCCGCCCCAGATCCACGAGGAACGGAGCCGATGAACAAATGCACAAAGGGAGACGGAAGCGTAGTGAAGTGACAAAGAGGTGGAACAGAGGTTAAGTGGCAGCGAAAAGGAAGGGAGAGACTAAGGAGCATTGGGCGTCAAGACGAGATGGAGTCGGCTATTGAAAAGAAGAATTAAACTAAAAAAGATGAACCAGAGGGAAGCGAGAGGGGATGAAGACAAGATGGGAGGCCGAGATTGAAAAGAGAGGAATGGGTGACCGAAAAACAGATAGGGGGGGTGGGGGGCTAAAGTGAGACAACGAGGAGGAGATGAGATAGATGAGGGAGGGAGGGAGACTATAGAGTGGTGAGGGAAGGGAAGGAAGGATGAAGGGGGGCAGCTCCTCAGAGATAGGCCATTAATAATCCATGGGGCCTTAAGTACTCCTATTGAGGGAGGAAATCGCTCCTGTGAGGCTGGCAGCAGCACCACGCTCCATTCAGTCAGACCGCCTCTCTTCAGTACGCCGCCTTTTGTTCGCTGTGCTTTGGCATCACGAGCGGCTACACTTATTCTCCGACATGTGACGTAACCCCGTTTGGGATCTGGCAGGTCTCCTTTCCCGTCAAAGTGTGCGTGGACTCCTCGTTGCACTGCAGGAGAGTCCGGGCTGAGTACACACAGGTAAACAGAGAGGTAGAAGTCCAGTTATAACTATGATAATTGGACGGGCAAATTACAGCCCTGCGACAGCCAGAAATACCAGATTTTTATCTCTCGCTTTTTTCTTCTTCTGTCAGAGCCTTTGATTGCAGTCATGTAATGAAAGACAGAAATATCAATAATAATTTAGCGCTCAAGCGCAGGTACCTGCAGAACATGGGCACCGACTGTATCGGCTCTCATGATATCCAGAGCAACTCATTAGTTGGTCCACGTCCATCTGGGAAGACCCACATTGACGCAACACATACACAAGCCTTTACGCCCTCTTTCTCTGCCTCACTCTCTCTCTCTTTCTGCCTGTTTCCATCCACATTTTCTTCCCCATCAATCTCCCCGGCCCTGCTCCCCTTCCGCCCACGCTCCAGTTAAACCTGTGTTAAATCGTAGGGCGAGTCAGAGCTCACACCACGTGTCACACCTTGCATTTAATTGCCGTTTCTGACCCTGGCTTTTCTTCTCCAATTTGGCCCATTTCTCCTTTTCGTCTCTCTCTCTCTCTCTCGCTCTCTCGCTCATTGTCTTTGTCTATTACCGCTCTCTCTCGAATCCTCAGTTTAATCACAGGAGGACGGGGAGAGAGCGAGAGAGGGCCGAGAGAGGGTGAAGAAAGACTGGTGGGATGAAGAGAACAATGGAAACAGAGGAAGATAAACGACTGAGACAAACAGAGAAAATGGGGGTGAGATAGGAAAGGATGGATGGAAGGAGTGCGAGCCAGTATATCTGAGACGCAGCGCTACGTTTTCACTCCGCTGACAAGTACATTTCATCCAGGCTTTTCAAATGTCAAAAAAAGAAAATGCAGATTAGGTGCATCAGTTACATGCATGTCAAAAACTAATCTTTGAAATGAGGAATATTGGACGAGGTGTTATTGTTCTTTAATGTCAGCTAATGTTTGCCATATTTCATGCTTTCACCTGGAGACGAAAACAACGAGGAATCCACTTGGCAAGACACCGACACCGAGGTGTTGGCTCATCAGAGAGTGGAGAGAAGTATGCGTGACGTTTCTGAGAAGGGCGGTTGGTTCACTTTTTTACTGTCATATTCTGATAATTTTATAGAGTGTGAATCTTTTGTTCAACTTGCATTCTCTCTACTGACCATCAGGGGGTGACTCCTCTGGTTGTATAGAAGTATATGAGAAAATGACTACTCCTTTTTTGATTTATTCCCTCAGTAAACATACGCTTATCTCAAGCGCTAGTTTCAAGTCTTCTTCAATACAGCATGATGTTCATTTAGAGTCAAACAGACCCTAAAGCAGGGGATGCTTTAGGGTCTGTTTGTGACCTGTTTGTGATGATTGACAGGTCTCTACCGCGTTGGGGTCTTTTACAGTTTGCTTTCGGTTCATGAAAGTTTACTGTTACAATTTGGTCGCCTAAAGATGTCCCTTTTGTGTCACTTCTAGTTGCGAAAAACCTAAATGGCAAGGGCCAAGAACCAAGATGGCGACGGGAAAATGCCAATGAACTACGGCAAACTTCCTGTATACAGTCTATGGCTGTGTGTTTCAAATAAAGAAAAGAAGTTGCTGCCATGACTCTGATGCATAGCCTCCATCGCTGAACAAAGAAAAGAACTCCACTTCTACAAAGAAAAACAAAAAAACAGGGGAATTAGGACGCCACCATACCGCCCACCGTTGGATTGACAGGTGGAGTGCGGTGCAGAGAAACTCCAGCAAAGCTTGTGAAAAAAAACAACACCACTGTGCCAACATTTCCAAAAATCCCACTTGGTGTTGCAATGTTGATGTTGTTTCCTCAAAATTCACATGAAAGGCCAGGAGACAAAGAGAGAGAGAAAATGGAAGAAGACTGTAGAGTTGCTGCTCTGTACGTCTGACTGGTGACGAGCATGAATTAATGAAACACTGACAAACCGCTGCACGGCTGGCCGGCAGCAGACAGAGAGGCCCGGGCAGACAAAGACAGACGAGAGAGAGATGAAGAGAGCTAAAGATGAGGAAATTAATGAGTGAGGTGACACTGAGGAGCGACGATGACAGACGGAATGAGAATGAGGCGAGGAAAGGGAGGACGGATGGAAATGAGGGAAGCAAAGGGCAGAGGAAGAGCAAGGGAAGCAGACAGCGAGACGGAGATTACACACAAGGGAGAGGAAAATTAATAAGGGACACAAAAGGGGAGGGAATTAAAAGAGAGAGGATACGGTAGAGCACGGAGAGAGGGATGAATGTGAGTGAACAGATGAAGAGAGAAACGAGGACCGGAAAGGGTGAGGGAGATATGACAGGGAGAGAAGGCAAACGGGGTCAAGAGGAGAGCGCCGGAGAGAGGGTGAGATAGAGACGGAGGAAAAGGAGGAAGTGGATGTGACAGGTGAAAGGGAAACGGAGAAAGAAAAACGCATATAGAATGAGGAAGAACAGAGCCGTGGTCCTCAGTCAGCCAGGCGACGCC
This sequence comes from Taurulus bubalis, assembly GCF_910589615.1. NCBI lineage: Eukaryota > Metazoa > Chordata > Actinopteri > Perciformes > Cottidae > Taurulus > Taurulus bubalis. Next base: position 3,489,415 of record NC_136604.1, on the reverse strand, counting down.
TGGGGCGAAGCCATGGTGTGTGTGTGTGTGTGTGTGTGTGTGTGTGTGTGTGTGTGTGTGTGTGTGTGTGTGTGTGTGATATTTGCAGTGCTGTATTGAAAAAGACTTGAAACTAGAGATTGAGACATAAACTCATGTTTACAATGTTTACTGAGGGAATAAATCAAGAGAGAAGTAGAGTCATTTATATAGACTTCTATACAACCAGAGGAGTCACCCTTGGTGGTCAGGAGAGAGAATGCAGCTTTAACATATGAAGCATAGACTTCACTCCTCAGAACTGGAAATTGCCTTCTGGCTATTCACCAACTGCCCAAAGGCTGACGTCCAGAAATATCCCAAACACAGGATAGGAATAAGATAGATAAAATAGCGGCAGAGCGCAAGGTAAGAGACCAAACACCATTTCCACACATAGAAAAATGCATTGGGCTGCACAGGAAGCTCAGATAGAGTTACTGATCCAGGAGTTTGAAGGTGTAATCGATGCCAAACACTGTAATATGATGAAGGATTTCACTGCTCTGGGAAGTTATTGAATTTGTTTGTTAAATGTCCCTGCAGCCGATTCAAAGTCAAGACGACCTGCGGCTGACAGGATACGGTAGTTACCGAGACAACTTCTCGTCGTGTTAGTTCTCCACCACATTCCTCTAGACACTGACACAAATCAGATATGCGTCCCTTTCACAGTTGCTTTCGTGCCTGAGCTCAGACTTTACGTCTCAAAAGGAGACAAATTCAACACCGTCTTCCCCGGTGGGCAGAGAACATGTGTTCCCACGCCGCGCAGATCACTGCCAGCTCGGCTAATCCTGATCACACCGCATCCACTGCTGGCAAACTTGTGACTCAGCGGCTCTAAATCAGGATCAAACTGGAGACTAACCAACTGTGAAATGACTCCACCACTTCTGGTAGATTCCATCATGTTTATGTTCGTGGTCAGCTCGAGCTTCAGGCGTGTTGAATAGAAGAGTTCAGCATGCGACTCACTGGTTGGTGCATGTTGTCATTGGTTTGCTTACAGTGGGGCGTGTTCCCAGCTTTAGCCAACATGGCTGCCAATGTGCAGGTTAGAAAGCAGCGTCACTGCTTGCATTAAACCTCCCTCGAGACAAGAGACAGGAGATCTCTGCAACCAGGAACCCTATCAGAATATCTGCTGCGTCATCCATTCAGAGCCTAGTCTCTTGAGAGGAGAAGAATAAACATGATATGACGACTTTGTGACAATTTGGAGACCTGAAAAGATGGCGAAGGCCAAAAACTAAGATGGCGACGGCCAAATAACCAAGATGGCGACGGCCAAAAACCAAGATGGCGACGGACAAAAACCAAGATGGCGACGGACAAAAACCAAGATGGCGACGGAAAAAAAACCAAGATGGCATCGGACAAAAACCAAGATGGCATCGGACAAAAAACCAAGATGGCGACGGACAAAAACCAAGATGGCGACGGACAAAAACCAATATGGCGACGGACAAAAACCAAGATGGCGACGGACAAAAACCAAGATGGCGACGGACAAAAAACCAAGATGGCGACGGACAAAAACCAAGATGGCGACGGACAAAAACCAATATGGCGACGGACAAAAACCAAGATGGCGACGGACAAAAACCAAGATGGCGACGGACAAAAAACCAAGATGGCGACGAACAAAAAACCAAGATGGCGACGGACAAAACCCAAGATGGCGTAAATCCCACTTGGTGTTGCAATGATGATGTTGTTTCCTCAAAATTCACATAAAAGGAGACAGAGAGAGACAGAGAAAATGGAAGAAAGACGTATGAGGAGTCGCTGCTCTGCAAGTCTCTAAGGTGGTGACGAGGATGAATTCATGAAATGACCATTTGGAGACCTGAAAACGTGCTGGAAACCAGGCGCTTGCTATTGGCTCCTGGCAGGAAATGCCTTTTCGCTTTGCCGTTTGTTTGATTTCTTCCCAGTAAGGGCATGAATCTCATGAAGGCATGAGCCCCTTTTATCGATCGCAGGGACTTCCCCGAGGCATCAGGAACCTTTTGAGGAACTCATAATTATGCCCACCCCTAAAAAAAGTCCTAGTGTTGGAGTAGCACTTTCTGAAAGTTCAGGTACTTTCAGGCATCAGGTTTAAGGACCTTATTCCTAAAACAAGGAAGTACTCTCGTATTGATTTACCCTTTTAAGACAAGTGGACAGGGTTTGTCTTTGTTTGATTACGTTAAACGTAAAGTTTGGCTTTACTGTCGGAATCCTGACTCATTTTCAAAAAGACGAGAGAGAGAGTGGAAATAAAAAGGTGATTTTCTGATTGTTTCTCGTTCTGAAGCACAACTAAACAAACATCAAACACTCAACAGATGATTTGCTGTGGACTCGACACATCCACCGTGCATCAGTAAATACCACACGGCATTAAATGTCATCGCAGCGAGGCAAAATAAACTTTTTGATAGAGGAAGCAGGCGCAGCAGAGAGCGCTCTCCTCTCAGCCCGTCTCCTCTGCAGAAACAAGCAGCAGCAATGTGCAGCGACGGGATAACCCGTGAGGGCGGGGGGAGTGAGGGGGCGACCGAGCCGTGCTTGCAGAGAGCAGAGCGGCACGCGCTCGCCGACAGATATCCGTTTGTCTCTACATGCGGTTTCCATTCCGTGATCCTTGTCTGACTGCTTTCTCTCTCCAGCTGAGGAGATTCTCAGACCGACTCCCCGTGAACCAGGACTGTGAAACGGAACACTTCTTTATTGCCGATATCCCGGCCTCTAAATGCAGCCGTTTCCGTTCCGACCCGCTGATACTCCCTGACCTCTGCCGGCTGCCTGCCCTCTGTCCGCTGCGTGTTTTCTTATCTTGCCGCTGCGGTTGGGTTTGGCACGTTGTTGCTCTGTGGTTGCTACCCGATGCCCGCGTGCTGGTCAGCAGGTCTGCGTGTGATGCCTGTTCCTGCCTTTTGATTGGACTTATTCTAGGCCCTCTAGCGTCCTTTCCTTCCACCAGGTCGTCATTGCGAAGAACGATTCGTTCTTAGCGACTTGCCTGGTTAAATACAAGTTCCATACAAGTAGTAAAAAAAGAAAAACCTCTCAGTATGCCAAGCTGCCCGCGACCCCACTCTGGGTTCAAGCGCAGGTCACGACCTGTGGGGAGTGTCATTCATTTCCCCTCCCCTCCCTTTTGAGAGACGGATTTTCTTTCCTTTTTTTTTTTTTTACACTTTGAATTTAAGCAATACTAAGTGCATTAAAAACACATCAGCTCCCTTTCACGGATATCTAAAGGCTCAGAATGCCTCATGCACGCAGTCACACACACACACACACACACACACACACTACATCAGCTGCCGCGCCTACACACACACTCTCTAATCCACTTCACACAAATGCGCCTGACCCACTTCCGACCTGCCCCGACCCCCATTTGCTTTATGCCGCCGTCGCCCGGTTTTAAATCTTCCAGACCGACTCCGAGCTGCAGAACCCCCCCGCATAAATCCTGCCTGTAATAGACCAAAATGTCAACGAAGTGCTACTTGAAAGCGTACAAAGGGGCGCCCACACTGAATCCCTCAGCTAAATGGCGACACCGAAGCGGAGCGCCGTCACAGCCCACGGCCGACCTCGCTGATGGAGTGCGCGTCGAGCGCCGAGCGGTTCACGGCGCCGCCGAAGGCGAGAGGCGGCGGGTAAGGCGGTGGGGAGACGGCAGCGGGGCGAGAGGCGAGGTGCGCAGCGTCGTCCATGGAAACAGTGGCGGAGCCGCCTCAGGCGCCACACGTACCGGTTTCCAGACTTTGGTTGAGATTGCCCTTTCACCCAAAACGTGATGCTGAAACACTTCTGTTTTTTTCCCCTCCGAAACCATTGATGAATAATGGCCTGTGGTTGATCCGTACGGGAAAATACATTCGGATGACGAACAAAGTCAAGTTTACACCGACTTTGGGGCGGTTTAAATCATTTCTTTGGGACGGTGAAGAAAAAAAACACATTGTTTGGAGCCTTTATACCAGCTGCTATGACAAAATAAAACAAAAACCATCATCAGCCGATATGGCTCACTGATCCCTCCCATTGATCCCATGTTTGTGATGCATTGCAGCGCTTCTGCAAAGCTACAATCATAACAGCTACGTTTGGGAAAAATACTCAATGTATTGACGCTGTTTCTTTTGCAATGAGAGAGTGAAATGCCAGATTGCACCTCATCTAGTTGCCACGAGATGACCTCTATATAGAATATATAGAACCTATCTCACAACCAGCTGCCTGTAAATGTCCCAGCAGGCCATGCGGTTACACGAATGCTGACAAACATTAAAGTTTGTGTCAGCATTCGTCAGCAAACACTGATGTTGAGACCGTTTACTTTTGTTGCAGTTATGATTCATTGCATCATATTGCCTGACAAGTGGCCAGACCATAGCTGGGCTTTGGAGTTCCCCATTTCATTATTGAGGCTCATAATACAAGGGTATTTGTACTATGGATGTCATTATACCAGAAATGTAGTTGTCAATACTAACACCAGCAAAATGTGATATGATTCTCAAAATCAAATTTGATTCCACGGTAAAACAACAACAATAAATCAGATGTATTATAACATAAACTCATGCATCCTGGTTTTTGCAAATGTATTTTTAACCCATGATGATCTGCCTCAAGTTTCTCACCAAAAACAAATTGTTCCAAGATCACGTTTGAACACATCGTGACAACTTTAGAATTTACTTTTTTCAAAAGTCTTGAACGCATCACAATGTAACTCAATGTAACCGCCGTCCATCTCCACACGGAATGTAACGCTATCAGGGACATCGTCAGATGCTTGCATCTTCTAGAGGTTTGCATCTTCTACATGTTTTGCATGTTTTGCATCTTCTATATGTTTTGCATCTTCTACATGTTTGCATTGACACACACATTCATAGTAACTAACACTAACCCAGCTGATCAAGGCAGACAGCTATATTGTTGCCTGCTGGTGAATTCCGCTGTAGACTGTTGATTTCCGTCCACCTCTGAAATCTTCCGCAGCGAATCCGATGTGATATTGGATGCTTTAAGATCCTACTTGGATCCCACTCTGGTAAAATTGGCAATTTCAGATCACACAGCGCCAGCCGCTGTGGCGACAGAAAGCTTTTCTACCCCGGCAGACGCAAATAAAGGTGTTTCCAGGAATCTCTAAATAGCAGGCGAGGTGTGACAAATCCACCGGCTCCCATTGTGAATGAGTTATTTCAGTTTCTTCAGCAGATTAATCATTATGGATATCCATTTCAGTGAGACGGGAAAGTGCTGAAGATATGCAACAACATTTTGTTTTTATGAAATACTTGCAGCCCATGAACACCAGCAAGTGATTTCTAGTTAATATCATGAAGTCTCACGGGTTATGACTCATAATCACGTTTGTGCTGCATTGTGGCACCGGCCGGAAACGTGGCGGTTACTGCGCAAGCAGATTCTATTCAATGTTTATAATAAGCAGCTGGAGGGAAAGGTCAGGGAAATATACGGCCACTTTGTCTCTGATGCAGGAAGAGAGGGAAACAATATGACTTTCTTCTCTTAGTCGCCACGGAGAGAGAGAGAGAGAGAGAGAGACAGAGAGAGAGAGAGAGAGAGAGAGAGAGAGAGAGAGAGAGAGAGACACACACACACACCAGGTACAGGCTCAGTGTCCACCAACTCGCCATCGAAATAGGCAAGCAAAAATATCCTGGCTGCCAAAGGAAAACAGAATATGTGGCCACTGTTGGACAGGCGAGGTCGAGACGGAGATGCACTTCCTCCTAGAATGTGCTAAATATGCTGAAACAAGAGAAAACCATATGAACCAGATCAGCTCCAGAGTCTCTGCTTTCTAAGAACAAGACGACCGCGCCAAGCTAACAATCCTGTCACAACCTGAGGGACAGCGAATGACACACACACACACACACACACACACACACACACGCACACCATTTTATGGTGTCAAGAAACAACAGTTTCCTTGTCTTTTAACACATTTACTGTGATCTTGTTGTTGTAATGCTTTGGCAATGTTGTCATTTTTTACATTCATGCCAATAAAGCTCATTGAATTGAGAGACACAGAGAGAGAGAGAGAGAGAGAGAGAGAGAGAGAGAAACAGAGAAAGAGACACAGAGAGAGAGAGAGAGACCAACAGAGAGAGAGAGAGAAACAGAGAGAGAGACACAGACAGAGAGAGAGAGAAACAGAGAGAGAGTCAAAGAGAGAGAGCGAGAGAGATCCCTGGGAAAGCAGTCGTTTAGCCTCGACTGACCCAGCAGCAAAGAATTTCCCATCATTACCCCACTTATTTTCATTCATTACCACGGCAACTTAAAACCCGTCTCCCCCTCTGTCCCTCCCCTATTATCTGCTCCCCCATTTGGGGCTTTTAGTTTCTGCTCCCTGGCCGAGAGGCCGGCCCCGGTGTGAGCAGCGAGCTGAATCTGTTGGCATGACGCGGATAAACAGTTCAACTCGGTGCTAACCTGGGACACAAAAGCCTGGACTTTGTAAAAGACTGCAGGAGTCTGATGACGGGTCACTGACCGGCACACGGCCGAGGATCTGACTTGATGAGGTGAGAGGTGAGAGATCAGAGCCAAAATGTTGAAGGAAATACGTTTACCTCCAGGTTCATCATGGGAAGATGTTGCAAAAGGAAAATAGAATAAAATAAAATAAAAATCTGAAGGGTTTCCATTGGTGTGATGATGATAAATAACAAATAATAAAAAGTGGTGAATGTTGTGCTCCCAAAACATACGGACTGTGGCTCAGGAGAAAAGAGGAGGAGGAGGAGAACAGACCTGCAGCAATTACTGGACGAACATCCAGAAGTGGGACAAGTCAAAGACACGGGGGCGACGGAGAGCACATCCAGCAAGGACTCACAGGTTTTATATTTCAGAATTGTATTAGCGCTGCACCGACCTTGACATTTGAATTCTAAATCAACATTTAAATGCTGCACAGCTGCTTTTTGCACGTCTATTCTTCTGTAAATGCTGTAGAGAAAGATCAGGCCACATTAAGACTGTTAGCGGTGAGCGAAATATGGAGGGGGGAGGAGTTTGGGGGTCCTCCAGATTTGTGTGGTAATATAATATCATAAAATATGACGACAGTCGTTCAAAGCTTCATTCGAAAACCTCAATAGAAGCTTAGAAATACACGTCGTAATTTAATGATGACAGAAATGAACGCGGCTGAAAGAGCGTCAGTTCCAGAGTGATGAAATGAAGCTGTGGCTTCTCGCCCACGCTCACTCATCTGCTCTATGCAATAAGCACAACGAAGCAATGATGTCATCGTCACATCTATCTGTTTATAATAAACCACCATTTGACCAAAGCTTTGTTGAACCAACGTTTGGAATATTCTCCTCAGATGATTGACAGGTGGCGCCCGGACAGCTGCTGGGTGAAACTCCTCTTTTTCTCCGTCTGTTTGATTAGGTTTGTTTTTTTAATCCGTTACTTATCTGTTTGACTCCGTCAGAGCGAGCCCCAGAAAACTACTTATCAATCACTGGGTGGAAATTGTCCATTTTTGTTCATCGCGTCCCAAAAGAACAAACAGGGAATCTGTGTGGCTGCACCTGCTGCACCAAGCTGGGGAACGGAGGACAGAGGACACGTCTTTCGTCTTCAGAGTCCTGGCTGATGTCCAGTCACTGGATTAAAAGCTGGATGAGCAACTGGAACATTATAGTGATCATAGACTTGGCTCGACACATTATTAATATATAATGCTCTTCATATATACTCCTGGTTTACATTCAGCTCATCCATTAGCAATTACTGTCCCCCATCTGACTTTATTTCATATTTATTTAGGTTATATTGTATCCTGTATATTCTGACAGACACTCTTTTATGTCTTAGACCCATTTAGGGTTGTTTCATCCTTGTCTGTTTCCATTACCACACAGTTTCCAGTGTGTGTAATGTTGCCTTCCGTGTCTCTTTTGGAGCAGACCTGAGCCCATCGCCATGCCCACCGGCCCCTCCCCTCCCCCATCTCAAACCCGGGGTTTCAGCCACAATTAAATCTCTGTCATCTGGCAGAAAACAAACACACCTGCGACAGCCGGCGCTGAGCGGTGGAAGGGCATCAGCGCCCTCCGTCAGTCGGGTCTGGCAGGTTGATGGTGTGGGTCACCTTGCTGCTCCGCCTGTCCGTCATCCATCCTCAGCTCCGGGGGCTTCTGCTGCTCGTCTACACTTCATCAGCTGTTCATCGTTCAGCATTTACCTTCTAATTACTCCACAGGGGGGTTTGAGGTGCATCTTCAGGCTTTTTTTATTATTATTGTGCCATCACACTGGAAGCTGCCCAGTCTGCCCACAGCCTCCCTCCACCCACCGCTCTGCTGAAGCTTATTTGCTGGCATTCGTTGAGGGCGAGCGTTCGATGCTGCTGCTGGTTGTTGTGACCCGTTCACCCACAGAGGGATTGTCTCCCCTGAAGAGATAAAGCTGGACCATTAATCACTGGCAACCCCCAGGTTGGGCAACACCGCTGCAGGAACTGGATGAGGTAAAAACCTCAATTATTTTCACATTGAGTTTATTCATACTGGGAACTAAAGGTGGGCGCATTCATCAGGGTTCAGACACATTCTGACCAATGGGTTTCATGACTTTAAACCAAATGTCCATGACCAAACATTTAGTGAAATCTGGGTGTAAACAGTAAAAAGTGAGTAAATGTAGTATTCAAACAATGAGAATACAAAGCATACAGTAAACCTTAAATGACACAAATGAATGAGACAATAGTTTGATTAAAAGAATAAACATTTATATAGATGCCTGTATGTATGCCTGCTTATATTGTGAGCGTCTTTCTTTTAATTATTAATTAATTAATTATTTTAAACTCAGCGTAAATGAACGTCATGAACACATGAATATAACACATATAACATATACATGGCCTTTCCAACACTTTTGGGATTTTATTCTTTTCAAGGACATTTTCAGGCCTGGAAATAACCATTTTAAAACTCCATGACTTTTCCAGGTTTTCCATGAGCGTAAAAGAACCCTGATTAATGGACGTGGGCGATTCTGCATTGACTCTGGAGGTTGCTTCTAACTGAGCTCGGCGTGTTCGCTGCATCGTTGAGCCGGTTCCTCTTCTCAGCTCTCATTCAAACACTCGGCGGTCCGCTAACCCGTCGTCCTTGCTAACGGCTAATTATGCGGCGTAAAAAGCGACGCGCAAAACAGGAAGTGGGCCGTCTTGGAGCTGCTGAATGAAAAACTGTTTGGGGATTACACTTGTAGTCTGCAGAAGGATTTATGTTTGGTGTTTATGTGTATGCACTGAGGTGGTTATTGACTGCCGTGGTTTCATTTTAAATAAAAAAGGAGTTTCAGATGTATCTGACTGCTTGTATGACTTGAGGAAGAAGCAGCCATGTTCAGTAGTACAGGAATCTGAGGAGGTGGAACATTGAGACTCTTCTCTCAATGGAGGCGTGGATACGGCTGTCATTACCGCAGCAGCTGTGAACGTGTTAAACGTCTCGGTGAAGAAAAAAAAAACTAATTTTTCCGGATACATAAAGGTCAAAACGTATTCCATACGACACGTTGTCTCTACCTACTCACTCACTCACTCACTTAATTCCAGCGGCCCCTTCACGCTGCTGCTAGCTCCTCGGGGGGCGGCTCCTTTCGCTTTGTGTGAATAAACAAGCGTCCGCGTGACATTTCCAGGCAGTCGATTATGACTGTTGTGATGTTCTGACTCGTATCAGCGCGCAAAGCAACGACAAACTCTGCCTTTAAACACACAACCTTCGGCGGCCCGTCTCGCCTCTGTGGAAATCAATTGAGCGTGGCCTGATGCTATTTAGAGAGGCAGATGGCATGAAACGCTGCGCAGGAACTCAGTTGTTCATTTCATACCAACAACGCTGTATTACTCATTATGTCGTTCACGGCGGCGCCACAGCGCGGGCCCAACAGAGCCGCTCATGGGCCGTCGCGCCGGTGTGAGGGGTAAGGACTGTGACCAATCAGCACGGGAGGAACCAGCCCCGATGTCTGAAAGCACCCTGGTGGTCCAGCAACGTGAGCATCCGGACTACATCTCAACACATCTGAAATGACTCTCTGTGATGTAACGCAGATTTAAACCACATATTAAAAACGGGCCGCCTGCGAGTGCCTGGTCACCCCGTAGGGGACGTTCTAAAAATAGCACGAGTCACTGGGAGAGCACGCTCTAAAAACAGCCAAAATGTTATTTATTATTCATTTTTACAGATCTTTTCTTTTGAAACATAAAAAAAGGAGCTCAGGTATTTAAACTTTAAATTCTAGGGGAGTTATGGGGGGTGGGGGAGGGACACTTAACCCCAAATGTCTCCCGTAGCTGTGCCCTCTGTGTATGAATGTGAATATGAATGCTAGCTACCTGATGGAAAGCAGCACTATGCGTTGCCTTCAGCCACAACAAGACCATTCCTACATCAATACGTCTCCCTGTGTTACCTTGAATTATTCCACGGTGAGCGGAGAATCGGAAAGGACATGATCCAAGTCTTGCTCATCCTGCCGTACGCTGCCTCCTTCCCAAACGCATCACTCAAACCGGACTGTTTCAAAGCGAAAGCATGAGACTGTTCTTGGGGAAGTGCTGTACAAATGCTCCTTTTGTGGATGCAACTGTTCCATTAAGTCAGGAAATTAGATTCCCCTTTTGGAACTTCATGGCCGCTGTTAGCGGGGGTCTTTTCGTCAACCCGTTTGTCGTGAGCACGCCATTCGTCACTGCTCGCTTGTCTCACCTGGTGCTCACAGAGCTTCACCTCCAAAGGAAAAGCAGGCGCCGCGGCAGAGAGCACGCGAGGGTCCGGCAGCTTATGAGCAGCCGGCGGAGCGGGAGGCCCTGCCCTGGACAACAGAATCCATCTGCTGAGAGCCGGCAGCGGCTTGGGAGACCACCAGACCGTTGAAGAGAGCGGTCGCCCCTTCGATTGGGCGATCGAAGGAGGTGGAACGCCGAGAGACGGGATGAACGCGGTCGACAGCGCCGAGCTCAGCCCGTGATCAGAGGCTCCATGAACGTCAACTCTCACGGGGGCTGCTGCCCAAACCACAATGAAAATATGACAGGTAACAATTTGAGTGTGGTCACACTTCCCTGGATGATTAAAGGTCGAGGTAGAGCTTTGCTATGTATAGCGGTGCAGGCTCCAGCTGAGCTGTCATAAAGTCTGGGACTCATCACTTCTCTTACTTATATTACCGGGAAGACGAGCTCATCATGGCGGCTCAAAGCCGGCTCCTGTGGCGTTTAACAACACTCGGCGCTGAGGCGCAACGCAGACGCAAGCAAAAGGTCCCAGTCGCTGGGAGCATCGCTTTTTTCTTCTTTTTTGTTCTTTTTTTGATCAGCGATTCTGTTTCTTGGACGTTGCTCTTCATCTCGGCAGACATGAAGGAGAACACTGGCAGCATGTGCACGGACACGTGCACGCTAGAACAAGTAAGGAGCATTAAAGTGACTTCAGCAACTCAACTTTTAAGTGATGATCACCCGAGATGATTGCTGATGCAGTGAGAACACCGGGTCACCAGCACCGTAAGAACAGGAACTCTCCTCCACTTTAGACTTCACTGGACGGACATTGGATTCTGTTCAATTCATGTGCTAAAGTAGTGACTATTACTACCATCGCCACCAGCCTTCCTTTTGGAATAGCCTTTTATATATTTTATTTAAACCTTCCCACACAAAAACAGACAAATGTGGCATTTTGCATATATTTTATGACTATATCCTGACAGCAGAACATGAGACGGATGATCTGTGAAAAGAATCTGCTTCCTCTGCCTTTTTCTTTTCTTTTTTTTTAAGTGCGGCTAATGGCATTTGAAAGATTCTACTTTGCTTGGTGGAAATCAACCAATCAGAGCAGCGGAGTCTCCAACGCAACTGTCAATCACAAGCTGGGGTGTCGGACCAGAAAGCGCTGATCACACAGGAATCCAGGTGGTGTGACCACATCAACTATTTCCTCGCCTTAAATGTTTCCAGAAAGCTGTAAGAACGAGACGGTTTGCGACCGGCTGCCATTTTGAAAACAGTGGAGCCAAAAACAAGCTCCGCCCATCAGCAGTTTTACCGCTAAACAGTAACAGCTAACGAAACATTGGAGGTGAGAAAAAAGCAACTGCCTGGTCCAAGAGCGACTGCAGTGATTGACAGCTGCGTTAGAGGCTCCTCGGCTCTGATTGGTCGTTTTTCCTTTGGGCGAGGTGGAATCTTGCAAATGCCGTTAGCCGCACTAAAGGAAGGCAGAGGAACCGGATTGTTCTTCACAGATCATCCGTCTCATGTTCTGCTGTCAGGATATTCAAAAAAAAAGATATCTCTTTTAACAGATTCAGCAGGTGTACCTTTTAAAGCTGCTAAAAGCTCATTTGCATCATAATTACAAATGAAAACAGCAAACTGATCTCCCTGAAACTCGCCTTCCTGCAAGTGTGCGCTCCCTAAATGCCTTTGTGGATCTGGGTGGGTGCAAACGCAGTGAAAAGTCCCTCAGCACATTCCTGGTAGATGAGACGAAGACTCATTATCTGTAAGGAAGAGGACCGCTGAGAAAAAAAAAGAAAACTAGTTATTTTCCCAAGCGCCATGTTACGACCTCTACGACGAGGAAACCCTCTCATTATGCAGTCGTGTTGGTCTGGACGAGGCCGACCACACAGCCGCTTCATTCACGCCGAGCCGAGTCACGAGCACGTCAGCGCTGGCTGGCGGTGGAACCGGTGCTTTGAAAGAAACGTCTCACGTCCTGATGAGACGCAGAAAGGCTTGGCCAGCTCTAAAGCCGCCGCCGCTTTGTTCATGAATCACCATACAGGGCTGTAATTAGTACACGCTGCGGCGGCCATGACTGAATGACTGATGGTGGACGGCTGCAGCCCGATGCGTATAGATCCACCTGCAGAGGGAGGAAGACGCTGCGCTGCTTTATTCCACTGAGGGAGACATCTGGTCAATAACAGACGCACTGTGTGTGTGTGTGTGTGTGTGTGTGTGTGTGTGTGTGTGTGTGTGTGTGTGTGTGTGTGTGTGTGTGTGTGTGTGTTGTCCTGAGGTGTTGAAGGAGCGGCTGCTAAGCAGACAGACCCTCATTAAAACAAAACAGGAAGTCCTGAACGTCGGCGCAACACGTTCCTGTGATTAGCATGACAAGAGACACACAAAGCTGCTCGTCACCGAGTTATGGACGTGCACACACACACACACACACACACACACACACACACACACACACACACACACACACACACACACACACTTGATCTGAGCTGCAGAGAGATGGGGGTCAGCAGAAATACATAATCTTAATGTACTTTCCCCCTTAATGGTGCACATGGTCTCACACACACACACACACACACACACACACACACACCGTGCCATCGCTCACACACACACACACACACACACACACACACAGGTCAGAGGTCAGCACTCGTACAGCCGAGCTGCTCATTTAGTCCGTGAGTAAACTGCACGTTAATCCATTACAAGGCGTTCAGAAGCCATTACCTCTTCATTACTTTCAGGGTTCTTTCTGATTTCATTGCAGTCCCATTCTTCTCTCCTCCGTCTGCCACTGGGAGCATTCTGGGAGCTTCATGGTGTGATTGGTGTCCTCTGGTTACAGGGCTGTTTAATATGTAGGGGCATTGTGGGAATATGCTTATTGGACATCTTGCCTTAACTTAAGGGCACCTGGGGCAGGTTTTTTCTTATTTTTTCTTTCCTGAGATTAATTCAGACGTCAGTATATTAATTTTCCCGACTGTTTTAGTCATGAGTACTTCACATTTATTTTTCCCGGAACGGCGCATCAATCCAAATACCGAAGAGAACCACAGCGGGGAAGCTCCGTGGCTCCCCAACCACAGAGGCAAGGCTCCATCGCTCCTTTCCACCGGGGCGGAAGGCGGAGCCGAACGTAGCCACGCCCCCCCCCCGACCTTCCCTTTCACAATAAAGGCCCTGGACAAGTGTTTGGCTTAAAGGAAAGTCAATGAAGCGGCTCACAAGCATTATAGTTCAGCTGCTCTGGGTCCAGAGGATCCTGGTAGTTGGTCCTCAGCCTGCAAAAATCTATTCAAATGTTTTATTGAAAAAGAGCTGCAACTGTTGCACATCCATTTCTCTGTCAGCGTGAATCACCCCGACCTGATGATTTGATACAAAGACCCGTCTGAGACACTGCTTGACACTCCTTGTGAAAATGGGGTCGCTTTTAGGGGCGACTGTGTCTCAGCGGTAGAGCTGGTCATTCTTCAAATCACAGCATCGGCGGTTCAATCCCCGGCTCCACTAGTCCATGTGTCCTTGGACAAGACACTTAACCCCAAGTAGCTCCCGTAGCCGTTCCTGTGGTGTGTGAATGTTGGTTACTGCTGATGGACAGGTGGAACCCCGCATGAGGGTGTGAATGGGTGAATGATGACATGGTGTTAAGAGCTTTGAGCGGCCAGAAGACTACAAGTAAAGTCCATTTACCATTATTTGAAAAAAGAATAGTGGCAGGTGATTGGATGAACCACCTGTCAATCAAACTCTTACCGAAACACATCTTTTTCGTGGCGAACATCTTCCAGCGGCGTTTCTTTGCTCTCCAGTGGTGATGGACGTTCACATTAATACGCACTATAACGCTCATAATGTATCACAACTATGAAAACTATAACACACTGCAATTATGAAGTATTACGGTACTTGACCTTATGAAAGTCATGATGAAATGCTTTATAACGTGTTGTGATTATCGTTATGAAGAATATTTAGTGCTCATAACTATGATGAGCTAGAACACATTATCAGTATGTTCATACCGCGTCAGGCTTATTCTCTGCAGGAATGTCAGAGCGGGGAAACCCACAGAATCAACCAGGAGACACGTCTGTTCCCAACCTGTTGGCCCGGAGACGAGGAGGTGGAGCGAGCGTGAGGAGGAGGAGGAGGAGGAGGAGGAGGAGGAGGGGCGTACAGCTTGACAAGGTGATAGATTTTACGTCGGCCCGTATGACAGGAGGAGCGGCAGCGGGAGATTCGCCAGGGAACGACATCTCATCTCGGATCCAACAATAATATTTACATAGCCGGCCTGAAATGAGGGCATCAGCGGGTCTGACAGGATGGTAAATCAAGCCCAATAGAGAGGGGAGAGAGGGAGGGAGGGGGAGGGAGGGAGGGAGAGAGAGAGGGAGGAGAGGGAAACAGATTGTCAACCCAGTCTCCTCTGTGTGTGAATGTTTGATTACGTGTCTGTTTTCCTGTGCTTGGTTATGCGTGCGTGCGTGCGTGCGTGCGTGCGTGCGTGCGTGCGTGCGTGCGTGTGTGTGTGTGTGTGTGTGTGTGTGTGTGTGTGGACTTGAGGAGGAAGTGATGCAGGAGCACGCTTACAGAGCAGGTGAGAGAGGAGCAGAGATGAAATCACAGAGACTTCAGGAGGAGAGGGAAAAATAAAACATCTTCTGGATTGGGATGTAAACCATAACCTTGAGCTCTGACTAAATAATGAATACATTCCACGGGGGGGAGTGGAAAAGTAAAGTATAAAATGCAGATAAAAAACGTTCTGGTCGTTGACACCACCCTGGCGGCGTCGTGTCTGGAATACGTCGGGCCTCTTGCGCGCCAAGAAAGAAAAAAGAAAAAAGAAGATTTTCTTTTATGCATATTTTGGAGACTCACACAACCACGGGTTGCTGTCATGCAGGTCAAGAGCATTTGCATAACATATCAGTCACGCCGTCACGCCATGAATCCAGGTGTGAAAGAACCCGAACGCGTTTAAAAAGTCAATTTCACACCTTTCAATGCCAAAGCCTCAGATTTGGAGAGTTTAAGGAAGGTTCTTTAGGATGAACACGACGCCTTGACGTCTTCATTCTGGCCCTCAGAGACAGGAAGCCTGAAGATTAACCCACGGAGAGAAAGAGAAGAGCTAAACCCGTGTCACGGGGGGGGGGGGGGGGGGGGGGTGGGGAGAGAGAGAGAGAGAGAGAGAGAGAGAGAGAGACATTCATTTGTATTAATCACTATTATTAGTGATTTATTAGTCACTGAAAGGTTTAATAACACCAATGTTGTGTAAAGGATATTGAATGTCTTAGGGACTTTTGGAAAGCTGATGCTGACTAAAGTCATCAAAACATTTCATATTGCCAACTGTATTATTCCCTCATAAGATGCTCTTATGGGGGCTTTTATTTTGAAGGGGAGGGCATTTGGGGGACAAGGGAAGAGAGATAGAATCACACTGTGATGTCATAGCCAAGTTGTTTCATAACAATCCCTTTTCCTACGATACCCAAGTGTGTGTGTGTGTGTGTGTACACAATAATGGAAAAATCCCCTTAAAAATCAGTCAAAGTGACAAGTTTGTTGTTTCCGTGAAACGACAGAAAAAGCATAAAGTAAAAATGAAGAGAAGGTGAAAGCTTGAAAAGAGAGAAGGAAGGCAGGAAGAGTGTGATATAGAGAGCTATATTGAGACAGTAAGAGAGAGAGAGAGAGAGAGAGAGAGAGAGAGAGAGAGAGGATTGGGCCACCAAAAGACAAGAAAGGGCAGATTGCCAATTTAGCTTTCACAGGTAATCATTGGCTCTGAGCCGTTTACACAGCAGAGCGGGAGAAACGTTCTCCCTCCATTTACACTCCCTCATCTTTTCAGCTCCTTTCGGTAATTCTCACCATGTTGGGCGAGAATTACACACACACACACACACACACACACACACACACACACACACACACACACACACACACACACACACACACACACACACACCCCTTGATGGAGGCCCTTGGCGTGGTGGTGAATATCAACCACGCCAGCGATCGATGGCTACAGAGCAACTCGTGTGTCGGAGAACTGGAGCGTGGACTTAGGCGATTTACCTTTTAGTTCAGAAAGATTACAACACCTTGGCAAATCATTGGTTGTCTTATCAATATTTGTTTTTTATATTAGGAGTTTCGACCTCCACGAAGTGTTTTAGCCTCTTTCAGCTCATCGTTTCCCCATCTGGATTCACTCTCACGGCTCTCATCGGCGTGTTTCCCGATGCAGCCGGCCACTGTTTTCAGCTAAAAATAAAGTTTAAAAGCTCTGATCAGCACTCAGCTCAGCAGTTAGGTTTGCACCTGCAGGTTTGAAGAGGCTTGAGCTCTGAAAGGATGAAGCTTGAAATAACAAGTTTACATTTCCTCAACCAGAGCATCATTTACCTCGGGGAGCGAATCAACAAGAGGACTGTGCAGCTAAACCTGCACACACACACACACACACACGACACAAAAGCACCTGCTAAAGGTTGAAAAGGCGTCCCGGTGCTTCTGTGCCGTGTGCACAGATTTAAAGGTCATCAGGTAATTAGTGCAAAATCGTCTCTCTTTTTATGCAAATGAGGGTCTTTGCAAAACAGTCCAATCAGAGAGTCTGTGGGAACTGAAGCGCATTAAATATGAGGTGTGCACTTAAAGTCGTTCGGGACGCAGTGACAGTTATGAATGAATAAAGCTCCCCTACATTTTGAATTTTGAAAACACATTAGGAGGACGAAAATGCTGATGAAAGATAAGGTTATTAAATCCCTGCCTTCTGGAGCTTTTCAATGGCACTCTGGTCCGCTCAGTCTGACGAGGATTTAGGTCAACACTTCGCCTTATGGATCTTTGCTATCAAGACGCAGGATGCGAAAAAAAAAAAAAAAATGACACTCAGCCGTAATATTGTGAGCAGGAACGTGAAGCACAGTGACGCCCGATGTGATTATCGTTGACTCTCTTTGTCCGTTTAGAGAGCCGGAAGACCCGCCCCCGTGCGTGGTCTAAACACACGGGTCAAGAGTCGCACCGTCTGACCTTCACGGTTCTTTTCTTCTTCTTTTTACCTTTAATAAGCCATCTCAATTTAAAATCTCTTTTCCAAGGGGGCCCTGGCCAAGACGGCAGCAGAAAGGATTCACATGTGAAAGTATAGAAAACCGACTCAAAAACTGAACAGTTTCTTTTCAGCCATCCCAACAAGACCGTTCACAGCAGTTTACAGCACCTGCATTGTTTTGATAAAAATGTAGATATTTTGGAGCCAGCGATTCATTGATGAGGAATCGCAGAGGAAGAGGAGGTAATGCAATATATTCCAGGATTGCAGCTTCACAATTCATGCTGCCGTCACCGGCCGCATTCCACTCTGTTTCACCTCTTATGGCACGGCCACGGTGAAGTCAGTGTTATCGCTGTAGTTGCCCTCAAATTGATACTTGTCAGGCACTAATTTGACGTGGTTTAACTTGAATGGCGCTCCGTTTTAAGGACACATTCCCACGATTTCAATGGCCGCCTCTCAGCCAATCAGAGGAGAGCATTTCCCATGACTCATAAGATCGGCTATTCAACAAACCAGACAATTCAAGATCAATCCAAGCTGACCAGACCTTCACGTTCCACAACATTTATTAGATTCTAGAGAAAAGGAAAGTCTGAGAGAGAGAGAGAGAGAGAGAGAGAGAGAGAGAGAGAGAGAGAGAGAGAGAGAGAGAGAGAGAGAGAGAGAGAGAGCGCGCTTGGGGACAAGAGAGGAGGAGAATACCTGGAAGGGGGAGCACAGGTGATGAATGGCAAATAAAAAGGAGAGGAGGGCAATGATGATGAGAAGGAAAGGTGAGAAGAAAGGAGAGGAATAGCAAAGAGAGGGAGGGGAGAAGAGATGCATGCCAAGTGGAGGAGAGGGGAAGATGAACGATAAATAGAGGGGGGGGGAAGCAGAAGGAGGAAGACGAAGGGAGAGAGAGAGAGACAGAGAGATGGGAGTGATTCCACTCAACAAGCATGCAGCACGGCAGGCGTGTGCCGTGCGCTGTGGCGCCCATTTATGGTGATGGAATGTGTGAACGTAGCAATATGTGGTAACTTGCATTGATCTGAGATCAGACCGCTGCACCACACACACACACACACACACACACACACACACACACACACACACACACACACACACACAGCCCAACAGGAAATGAGTTTCCGCACAGAACGACAAAGGTTTGCTGCAAATGTAAACAGGAAATCTTTTTTCTATCCACGACCACACACAGATATACACACACATATACACACACACCTTGACGTGAAAAGCCAAAACGTTTCAAGTCTCAGGTGGTGAACGGATTACCTCCCGTCTGCGCCTTCTAGAGGTGACCCACTTTTTACACAACCCAAGAAAACAACAGTTCTGGATGCACACACACACACACACACACACACACACACACACACACACACACACACACACACACACACACACACACACACACACACAGGTAGGGCAGGAATCTTCCGTGCACGTGGCGAATAAAGGAGGCGACATCTGTTCCCGCTTGCGTTCTGGAGGCAGACTTGATTAATCGGCCTTCTCATTAATCAAAAGCGACTCGTGGCCCTGGCTTTAATCTCACCGCCGGTGCGAGCTTTTTAATAACACGCCATCATTTAGTGGATTTGCCGCCCGTCCCGTCCTTTTGGTTCCGGGTGTGCTGCCTCCGTTGGGTTCCACCGGCCCGTTGCCGTGCCTCCTTCTCTTCAGTGTGTGTTTGTGTTGCGTCACACAGAGGGGGGGGGGGGGGGGGGGGGGGGGGCGGGCTTAAAGCGCTCAAGTTTGCGTCACGACTGGCCGAGCGAGTCCCGGCCGTCCCGGAGGTCGAGGTGAGTAAAACCTGACATCGCTCTCGTCCGATTCAATTAGATGAGTCCGTGCCGCTCTGCATCCCGCCGCTGATGAAGCTCGTAATGGATCCATCTCTGGCGGCGCGTTGGGAGACGACGCCCTTCCGTCGGTCACGCTTCAAGGATGATGCCAGAGGTGGGCGGGCCGACACATCTGTGCGATAATAACCCGTCCACTGTTCCCGCCAATCATGCACGCGAGAATAAGAGGAGTCCTTTCACACAGATTTTTGGTATTTTATTTCATTATTGATTGGACAACTCAATCAAGCAGATGGTCCTCTGGTACAATGTGTGGTTTTAACCCTCTATGGAAACAAAAATTGTCAAACAATGGATTCTATATACATAACGTTTCCAAGTTGCCACAAGTGTTGCCAATGTTGGGGGGAAATAGTTTCACTGAACTGTTGTCACGTGACTGTTGGTCTCAGCCAAATCAATCATGGCTTCCTCGTTGCGCTGCATAGTGCAGGATTTATTGTTTTTTACAGGATTGTTTTTTTCAAACGGAGACAATATATCACAATTGTAAGCTTAGTTTCGGTTGAGTTTTTTGCGTGTTTGTCACACATGATTTGTTCAAGGACCAAAAAATCCCATAATCTCGCGATTATAAGCGCTTTCACGCGTTTCCACCGACCGTGATGAACGGTGTCGTCTTCGCGGTTGTTTAAAGAAAACATGCTTTTCTGTCCCGCCGGCAGGTTTTGTTAACCTGATAAGCCCGAGGTGTTCTACAGCTGATGACCTTGATGTGAATACCAGACACTATTGTCCTTGATCTCTAACGAATCAGCAACTCTTTGCCTTTAAAAGAAATCATTGAAAAAAGATTATGATTTAATTTATTTTCTGCATAAATATGATCTAAAGTCAAGAGTCTGATCAAAATTTTTTTTTTTTATTGTATTGTTCGGTGCCTTCCCATCATCCTCCAGAGTAATACTGCACATCTTTAGAAAGATGAATGCCTAAAGCATCTCAATCTGCAACAATAATCACAAGCATATTCAGTCCCAAAAATGTAACTGACCGCCTCCTTCCGCATGTCACGTCTGACGTGTTTTCAGGTGAAACGCCCCAAAAAGAAAAAGAAAAAACTCTGTGTCCTGCTTCGCAGTGCGGAGACACCGATACTGATCAGACAATGCTCTTACTGTGAGACTCACGCATCTCGTCTCGTAGGCTACAGGGAAGTTACTGACTGAAATCCGCCATTGTTAGGGGTCCTAATGAGTGTTTTAGTAAAACGTTATAGTCGCTTAGTCCTGTTACATTACATTTAGCTCTATACACCGTAGACACAGCAACCGGGAGCAGTTAGGGGTTAAGTGTCTTGCTCAAGGACTCATCGATGTGGACTAGCGGAGCCGGGGCTCGAACCACCGACCCTCTGATAGAAAGACGGGCATGCTAGTCACTGAGCAACAGTCGCAGTGTTGAGACCCTTACAGAATTATTAAAATGCAACAATCTTTTTTTTATTTATGTATCGACTTGCATCTTCTCACAAGGGTTACACTACTTTAGCAATTTAAATGAATTAGATCGGAACTAGTTTTGTTAAACACACTTCCGTGAGATCAGGAAAAAAAAAGGGTCGGGCTTTAAGATGCGTTCCATGTAACCACTGTGCTCAATACCTGGGGCCTATCGGGAGTCCATCTCTTATTACCACGCTGGTATCCAGTGTGCGAGATACGGGAAGGGGGTGGTCGAGACCTCCGTTGTCACTTGCAATTGTCTGGTACTGAAAAATATTTCGAAAGAACACCCAGTTCTTGTACACATCAGTCTCGCTGCCGCAGAGCACGACTTCAGCGCGAGCCACTCATCTCGTCATCCACACATCTGCACGAACACAAGACGGTTCCCCCACACACACCTCACTGCCAGCACGGAGCAGAAGAGGAGACCGGACAGGAGTTGACTTGAACAGCTTTCATGTGTCTTCTGCGAATGGCTGGCTGAGGAGGGGGAGGGGAGAGGGGGAGGGGAGAGGGGGAGGGTCCAACAGAGTGCCTGTATCTGTGTGGACGGTCGCATCCGAGAATACAACATAAAGATCAGAAGCAAGAAGATGGTGAGGAGGAGGAGGAGGAGGAGGAAGAGGAGGAGGAGAGAGGGGGAGGGGAGAGGGGGAGGGGAGAGGGGGAGGGTCCAACAGAGTGCCTGTATCTGTGTGGACGGTCGCATCCGAGAATACAACATAAAGATCAGAAGCAAGAAGATGGTGAGGAGGAGGAGGAGGAGGAGGAGGAGAGGACCCTTGCGCTCTCTTCCACACCGTTTTAATTTTTTATTTTAAACCTCTCCTACTCAAACACTGCCGTCATTTCAAGGAAGAAAGCGGGGGCCGGCGGCCCGACCCCTCAGCAGAGAGTGTTTGAGTTGTCACAGCGCGTTGACCTCGACGCCCCGCTGAAGGTAGAGAATAAGAATCGCCGACAGCGGGGATGACAGTTCAGCCCGACCTGTCAAGTGGAAGCGCAGAGGGAGCCCCGAGAGCCCCGGAGCCGCTTTCGGGTTACAGCGATGCACGCGGCCCTCCCTCTGCGCCGGCCCGGCCCGCAGCCCGACGCACGCCGCGCTAATTGCCGTTTAACCCGTTTAAAGTCGACGTCCCCCATTGGGTTGTGGACTGCTACTTTGAAGCCTTTTGAGGCTTTTATACAAGTGACCATATTTGGACTGAGGTGGAGTGGCACAGTAAGCCCCGCCCCTAAAGCGTCCCCTGCTTTACAGGCTGTCTGACTCTAAATGACCATCATTTACTAAATGAACATCATGCTGTATTGAAGAAGATTTGAAACTAGAGATTGAGACATAACTCATGTTTACAATGTTTACTGAGAGAATAGATGAAAGGAGAAGTAGTCATTTGCTATATACCACCTGGCCCAGCGTTAGCAAGATAAGGTTAGCTAATGCTATTAAGCTAATGAGTGCATATGACACGCAGTAGGAGTTTTCCATCAGGACTTCCTCTACACATTCTGAAGTCAAGAAGCAGTCACATCTCAGGAAGACAGAAAGCTAATTACATGCAATAGTGTTTGCATGACTACAGAAACATAAACATCACATTTTTACATTCATTGTAGCGATCGCTTTGCAAGACAACGGCTCTGTGAGGCCGGAGGAGTTTACCGTGGTAAATACCACCTGTGCTATTGTAGAGCACCACGTGTGAGCAAAACAAACATGCTCATAATCATCCTCACACAAAGACGACCCCGCTGCTATAATTCAGGAGCCGAATCCAGGACCCGAGCCTCGGTACACAACCCAATCAAGCGCTTCTCCCATGGCGCCTGAGGGGAGCGGGCCAGCAACTGGAGACCAAAACATGCGTTGAATTTAAGAAGTACCACTATCATGGTGAAGCTTTTAGTCCATTGAATTAAAATCTACCAGGCATCTTGCTAAGTCATGCTTAGTCATTCTTTCCATTCATGTTAGTTTGGTTTAGAATTTGCAGGAGATAATTAGACTCAAGGAAGGCTCTCTTCCTCGAGTTGTCTGCAGGAAGCTTGGGATTCACAAGCTCTGCTGTTTGGAGAAGAAAATACAAAATAAAGCCAGGAATACAAGCGGCAAGCAAACACCGACGCCAAAGAAAGAATTGTTAGAATTGATCTTTTCTTTTGGTAACTTCCTGCTTTCAAGAGGTTTCCGTTTGGCAGCCGGACATCAGAACTCAGGGCTTCCTTAAACTCACAAATTAAGACCATGATTTTTTATATAATAATAATAATAATAATAATAATAAATACAAATAATGACTAAACGTTCTCTGCGATGCAAGAGCCATCTCAGTTGCAATCATATGCACATTGATTTTTAAACTGTGATAAAATTAATGGAAACGAATGGCCGCCCGGACGATAGAACACCAATTAAAAGAAAATGCATGGAAAGCTTTAAAAAGTCCATAAAACATGCACCAAATGATACAGCCTCAGTCCATCGGGATGCTTTTATGAATCCACACCTCAACTTTAATGGCGTTTTACTGCCTTCTCATTATCAAAAGTTCAATCTAGTCCATTTTGATATAAGTTGTAAGCACACAAATATACATTTTGCTTTGTTTGAAGCGGCGTCAGAAGACTTTGAGTGACACGTGGCGCCTGGAGTCACCGATCAATCACTTTGGCAGTCGGTCGATTTTGTTTTATTCAAGCACAGCTTATGCTTTTGAGCCTTTTTAGTTTCCCCTCCATCACTTTGGCCAGAGTGTCACGCAGTTGAGGTGCGAGTGATGTTCCAAACCGGCTCATTGACACTCGCCCCTTCACACCGCCTTGTTCATAGCGCAGAAAATACCTGATTCAATTCCAGACCTATTTCACTTTTCAGCTCACTTTGAATTTCAGCAGTCGGAAACCCTGCACCGCGTGTCGTTTGGACAACCCGCAGGAGTCTGGAGAAACGGCGTGCTGGGAAGAGAAGAGGACCGACATGAAAGCGTCGCACACGTCTCATTAGCACCCTCTTCTCTCCGTCCAGCCGGAGAGCCGGGCAGCCGGCCTGCCGCCCGTCAGGATGCCAGCCCGGTTGAAGCGCTTTCACTTCCATCCTCGGACGCATCCCTGGGGATTAAGAAATCATCCTCACATTTCCAGAAGCCAGACGCCTGGAAATAGACTGTGGGATGCGAGGGCGGGGAGGTCAGAGGCACATAAGTCATTTTCCTATTTCACCATCCTACCTCCTCCGTTGATGGGTTTTTTTTGGAGGTTAGCACAAACACCAAGGGGAGGGAGGCAGCTGGCTCGGTGAAAGTCACCTTTCTGAGCTGTGGATTAAAACGACATGCTGCAGTGACAACAGGGGGAACTTTACAGTAATGATGCAACTTCACGTTGTTGCAGATGAAGACAGAACACAACAATCTGATGTCAGGTTTAAAAGATGAATTCAGGAGCTAAAGCTACAGATCACAGTGTGAACGTGAACCAGAAGACGATGACATTAAGGAACAACAGTGGTCAGGTCTTTATTCACCGTTTCAATCATTGAAAAGCTAAAGTATAGCATGTGGAGCCATTCAGTATACCCTCAGAGGTTAGCATAGCATAGACGTGCTAACGCTAGTTAATGATGTGCACAATGACAAGCTCAACGCTACGCTATGATTGGGCAGTTTGGGTTCAAAAGGGCGGGACTTAGCGATGGGTGAATTGATTTAATTTTAAAGCTATATCAGTAACTGGCAGCTTAGTTGGTTGGTTGGCTGCTCGCTGACTCCAGCTTGTGACAGCTGGAGGCGAGAGTTTAAAGAACACTGATCTCAGACCAGCTGTTATCCCAAAAGGTCCGTTCATCTTTTAACCAACAGAAGGTGAGCTTTCCAACTGAGCCATCCCATTTTAACTGTTGTTTATAAATCTTAAATAAGGTCTTTTTTTTTTAATGAATAATTAAAAATGAATCAAATCAAATAAATAATAAATACATGTATACATCCATCCACTGGAATATCGCTTTTTGTACAAATATATATATGATTGTTTATTTTATTCCCTTTTATTACAAACATATAAATACACTCATGCTTAGGTTTGCGATACACTTGTGTAAACCCCTGGGCCCCGTGCCGTTTCTGACCACTAGAAGCGCCAAAGAGCCGTGTGTTCACGAGGGCCGGTCCGCTGAGGAAACATCCAGAGAAGAAGAAGACTTTGTAAATGTTTTATGAGGAATTAAACTCCTTCAAAACGCGTTCGTCGGAAACCTGGAGGACCCAGGCGGTGCTCGGTTCCCCTACAGAACCCTTGTTTGTTGACGTAAAGGCTCCACGGGGCCCGTTGAAGAAGTACAGCTACTAAACTAATAGAGTCGCCTACAGCAGGTCGGCTGGATCTTTGAAACATTGATGCTTTGTTACTTTGCATTCCGTGTTCCAGGGTCCGCCCTCAGGAACTGCTCACTCGGTGCATGCTGGGAAAGGTTCCAGCCCCGCAGCCCTGAACAGGATAAGCGGTTTAGAAAAACGGATGGATGGATGGATATTCCAATTTCAATGTGGCAAGCAGATTAGCAGATTAGTCATAATTGCCCAGCTCATAATAATACAGTTACTCCAGCCTCAGTATTCCTCATTGTCGCCAACCTAATTTAGGAGTATTTGTCAACCATAGCTCCAGTTTGAGACAGCGCTCCTCAGTTTAAGCCCTTTAGCTGTTGTTTTTCCATAATGGAGGCAGGTTGATGATACTAAGTCCCTAATCAGGTAGGAGAAAACATTCAGCAAATGACAGTCCGGTAACTTTAACCACGCCAGTCCATGTCGTTTTAATCTGGATGGGCCTGTAAAGCACAGTCTGTTCACGCATCTTCCTCCCCAGGGTGCAGCCAGAAGTGCAGCTGCAGTTCACCGGTCTCGGGGCGCGACACTAAATAAAAGATAACTTTTATGTCATTAATGAGTTCTGGGGTTTTGACATGCGAGCTATTTAATCCTACTTGGCTTTGATCCATTTCCAATATTTTTGTGCGAGGAAAAAAAAAAGAGAAGCCTAAAAAGGGAATAGATGTCATAGATATGGGAGGAAGAGATGGCTTGGCTGTGTGTGTGTGTGTGTGTGTGTGTGTGTGTGTTCCCCGTCTGTCACAGCTGCTCTCATCCTCATCCTCCCCCCAGATGAGTCACTGTTATGCTACTCATGTTGGGCTCGTTTACAATCCCAATCATTAAAGAATCACTTGACATAAAAACTCAATGAACAGACTTTTTGTGTGGTGAACATTTCCCCCCCTCCCCCAATGACACATGGCAACTACGACTGCGCCAGATGTTTCTGTTTAAGAGCGGTCGCCTCGCTAATCTGTTTTTGCACTTTCGTTCAGTTTTATTTGAGGAGGACTTGGACTGGATCCTCTGTTACGGAGAGAGAGAAAAAGAAGAGGCCAAAGACACTCCTGGCTGACTGACGGGCGCGTCAAGAGCAGCGGGGAGGAGAGCTAATGAAACGAGCTGCGAGACGAAGGCCCGCAGGGCCGAGGGGAAAGCACCAGGCGATATACTCCAGTCATTTGACAACGAGATCCTATTAACGGGGAATAGAAGAAGAAGAAGAAAAAAATCTGCCTTTTGAAAGAAGTCTGTAATTCTATCATGCAAATGAAAAAAACACCGGAGACGTCTGGAATATTGAACACGTCGAGACAACATCGACCTTTTGTGTCAGGAAAAAAACGACTCAATTTTGGATTCACGGGGAGAAAATCAACTGCACGAATTGTGTGAATAGAGAGGTGAACTCAGCCCCTCAGCCTTAGATTAGAGACAGGGAGTCAGGGGTGAAGAGGGGTTTATTTTTTGGGGGGGCGGGGGAGTGCGGGGGGGGTAGTGGTATCAAGACGGAGAAGAAAGGCAGAAAGACAAAGCATTGCATTGCAGCTGTCACAGCGAATCTCTCAAATCGACAGCTGAATTAGTGAGCGGCCACGGAAGCAATTAATGGGGTTTAAACCGCCGGGATCGGGCACGCGTGTGTTTGTGTGCCGTTATAATAATAATAATTAAAAAAAAATGTAAAAAACTTTAGCGACAAAACCCAGCTCCCAGTGTGCAAATTAATGTCAATCACTACGGAAGCTGCGCCCGCAATGGTTGGCCGCTTGAATGGATGTATTGCCAAGTACAGGGAGATGTTTTCCCCGACTTCCTTAATTATCACTGCATAATACACCAACAAGCATTATGCGCTGCAACGCTAAACATGAAAGGGATCACGGATGTGGCAACAAAGATCGTCTAATCGAGCGAGAGCTCTTCAAAGACGGATGTTCTGTGCGCATCTGGAGAAGGACTGCAGCCACTCTGACCTCCTGCTTATAGAGCTCTGTCCGGAGATACAGGAGTTTCTCCATGTTGTTAAACATGCAGAATACAACCAACTAAGAGCATGTCAATATGCTCACGTTTCTGAATTACAATTTAAAACGTGTGTCAATTGTGTGTTCCCCTGAAGGAGGGAGCAGCAAGACGTGGGACTGTAATGAGTCATTTTGATTTACTTTCAAACCCTTGCGCTTTAATTATCGGGTAGGATGGACAATTTTTTTAAACTTTTGGACTTTGAATGGCACTTGCAGCCCAGTTATTCTTTAGTTATTTTGCACTTTCAGAGGCTTGATTGCTATGTTGAGTTACCTTTAAAGCTTTATTTGTACTTTTTCTTTACTTTTAAAGCATATTTGCACTTTAATTTGTATTACTATTTAATTTATTTGTTATGATGATGTTCTGATGTTCAGATCTTGTTACTCAAATACATTTGAAGTTCAAATGCCAACATTTTGAGTTACTATTCTTAATTTGCTATGGGAAATAGTCATTAGATTAGTCGATTAATCGAAAAAATAGTCGATAGATTAGTCGTTTATGAAAATAATCGTGAGTTGCAGCCCTAGAGTCAGCCTTTTCCCACATGAAAAAGATTAAGTCCAAACACCGTTCCACCATGACTGATGACCATTTGGTCTGCCTGACGCTGACTACCAGCAGCTGCTGTCCGGACTATGCAACCCTGCTGGTTCCATGCAGTGAAGTCATCAGAGCAAAATGTAATGACCAAAAATGTACAGAATTGTATTGTGTCATAAGGGTCCATGCAGTTATGCAAGGTACGCCAATATTGTAAATATAACGTATACTCTGTATATTTAAACATATATATATATATAAATAAAGCATTATTAATGTAGGTAGATCTTTTTGACTTGGTCATTTTAAAAGTAGCTCGTGAGCCAAAAAAGTGTGGGCACCCCTGCATTAAGGTTTAAAAAGGGTCAACTCACCAAAATTACAAAATAAAAACCCCTTGGAGGCATCAAGCCATGAAGATAAGTTTTGACTCCAACAATCCTGTTCACAGCTTGGCCTTTGGATCATGTAACAGGGCAACAAGTACTGCAAGAACACGGCGTTCACAGAGGTCACTGCAACTGTACTTCAAGAGATTCAGGCCGAATACTTGGACCGAGTACAACGCGCATCACGATGCAGGTGTTTGCGATTCAACATGTTGCCGGTCCCCGTAACATCCGACATCGCAGCACTACTTTCTGCTCCATCTGAGCCGCCGTCTGCCACGGATATGTGCATTTTCATGAGAAACCAACAGCGTTTTTGACAATCGTTTTAGAGTCACAAAACATAATATCGCGACATTAAAGTGTAATTGTAATTTGTGAATTGTCAGTCCACGCAGTCGGTGGACAGAGACAGAGAACACATCAACGTCTGGGACTAGAAAGGCAGACAGAAACCCGTGTCCCGTTGTTCATATAAAATGTAGACGAGACTCTCCGCCGCCTGGTTCCTGTCAGTCACCTGACACCCGCAGAAAAGACATGAAAGTCTCTGCCAGGAGAGAAGAAAAAGAATCCCTGAATAACACGCAGGCCTGACAGACTTAATTGTCACGTCCGTGTCTTCTTCTACACGTGGCTGCTTTGTGCGCCGGGACAGCCATTCATTTACAGCCAGGTTTAAAAAACACCTGCAGAGCTCGCACGTTCCAATTTTTTTTTTTTACAAGAACTGACAAGAAATGATCTAATTGCACATGGCGTGCGTTGCAGCGCGATTGGTGGAAACGTACAGGAGACAGAGGCGGTGGTAAATGGGCTGTAACTCTCTGTAACGACGGCCGTGTTCTCCTTTAACGCGCGCGTGACTCGCATGGAGATGCGCCCGCCGTGTGAACACTGGTCGCTTGTGAGCGGGCCGAGCAGGAGGGAGACGTTAGCTTGCATTATGCAAATGTGAGGAAAAAAAACAACAACACCGTCGGAGCGGACGCAGTCGATCAAGGCGATTGCCATCGACGTGCGTGTGCGTGTGCGTGTGCGTGGGCTCGGAGGCGATGCAGTCAATTTAGGTGGTGATATTGAAGCAGCCAAGGACGCTCACAGAGGTGAGAGCAGAGCCGCGGGTGGCCGTGCACAAATCCTTGTCAGTGGCCCCGTTTCATTTTCACATTTCATCAATACTGGCAGAGTCTCTCTCTCTCTCTCTCTCTGCTGGCTGCTGACCTCCACAACGTGTTGCCTGCAGTCTCCGGGCTGCACACAGAGAGGACAGTTACTTATGGACAGGGAAGCAGAGATGGATTGAATAACATTTGCATCACTCCGGCGAGGGCT
The DNA here is from genome assembly GCF_910589615.1 of Taurulus bubalis. Lineage (NCBI taxonomy): Eukaryota > Metazoa > Chordata > Actinopteri > Perciformes > Cottidae > Taurulus > Taurulus bubalis. Next base: position 3,459,447 of record NC_136604.1, on the reverse strand, counting down.
TGGCTGTCTTGGCTCGGTCCTAAAAGAAAAAGACATCCGGTCCCTCCGCCGTCCGTGCTTTGTTGCTTTGTGTTGCGTGATGAAGTTCAGGTTCTGCAGAGCTGGGGCCTCATTACAGAAACATATCCTAACTGCTTTTTCTATTAGAACTTCAGTTTCAAAGAGGAAAAATATTCCCACTGCAGAAGCAATTCCCAAGCTCACCACGGTGTCCCGTTCCATCTCAGTTTAGGGTGACGTTTAGGATTTTGGGTATTACAGAAACACTTTCCTCAATAGGAAAAGGAAAAGAATGGGGAACACTGATACCGACGCATGATGACGAGAGGCTATCTGAACCTTACGATGGCGCTTTACATTCCCCGGGCCATGTATTACCGGGTAACTACATCAACTGCCAAGACTACAACGTGTGAATTTGACCTTTGGGCCTCTGCCAGCTGTCGCACAAATCCCAAATGCACTTCCAGACCACCGGCCAGAGACGGGCGAGGGCCGTTGACTCCACGGCTCGTTCGTCTCGAGTAGCCCACCGGTACGGTCTGGCCTCTACAGTAACGGGCATGACGGGACGACTGCCGGTTGAATCCAATGTACCATCAAGGTTCCATCAGTCAAGCTAGGACCGGATTACAGACTTGGTAGTTTCTTTAATGAGGCCTCTGGTTCATAGTTTGGAGGGTTGAATAAAAGACCAAGAAGCTGTTGGGGCAGGAGAGTAAAATAACACATTTCCTTGCATGGATGAGAGTATCTGCTGCTAAAGGTTTGGGGAATGGTAATACAGGCACCGTCTGAAGACCACTGACAATGGCCTGGTCTCTCTAGTGCTCGCACTTCAACCAGAGCAGGAAATTGACTTTTTTGTGTGTGTGGGGGCGTGGGGGGTGTTCCATCTTCCTGTGACTGTACATCCCCCAGCAAATTAAAAAAAGAAGCCTTTTCCCCTCTCACCAACCACAACAGGATGTGATCGGTTCAGAAACTGATTAATATCCACCAAAAGATTGACAGTTGGAAAAAATAAACCGAAACAAAAAGTGGTTCAGGGCCTGACAGCCATAGGGACTTTCCTGGCTCAGACTGAGGTACCGGTTTCACAATTGCCATTAAAACAAAATCCTTTTGACCTCACGGTTCATAAAAATGCAGTGAAATACAAGAAGTATAGAAACATTGTCTAGCAGCACTGCATGACGGCGATCACATTCAGCTTTTCTTGTCGTTTGACGTATTGAATTAATACAATATTTATAATATTATTAATTATAACAAAATACAATAATATTAATAAATTATACAAGTTGTCAATATTTGTGTTTTTGAGCTATGGAACATACCCAGTAATATTTGTAAAATACAGCTTGAGCTTCTGTGCAGACGGCTAAGCTACAACAGGAAGGTATGGCTAAGCAGTCGTGCTAACGCCATATTTTACTTTCCATGCTTTCTTTTTAAATCAACGTGGACCGATCCAGCATGGACAGCTACGAGTGTAAGGCACATGAAGCACTTATATATATGCATGTATATTATAATATACTGAATTGTATTAATAAGATGTCCTTTTTATGTCAAAGTGTTGGAATAAATGTTAAATATTTGACTGCAAAGTAGTAATGCGTGATACCTTTTGTTGCATTGAGTCACACAGGGATTAGATGGACCTACCAGCCGCCACTGTGTTTGACGTCATCGGGACGGTGTTGATGTCTGTTGCACGCGTCTCGTAATTTGTTCCTCGCGGTTTAAATATCACAAACACAAATGTATTTAATTGCGTTGATTGCGAACAGGTGGCTGGACTTGAACACAGCTCCTCGTTACTGATGCCAATGGAGCATTCTTTTTTTAAAGCAGCCAGCGCTAATTAGCTCCTATGTCATTCTGTTTCATTACCCTTCTACCCAGCGCCCGCTGTGATTCTCACTGCAGTGACGCGGTTAAGTCTCTTTAAAGCAGGTTGACTACGGCCCACGTGGTGAAACGTTGGTAAACGCAGCGCAGAGTTTCAGCCATGCTTTGTTTGCACGTAGAGACGACGTGTGTGGATCTGGTGGCAGTAGCGACCTGTCAATCACAGTAAGCCCCACCCTAAAGCATCCCCTGCTTCATGATCCATTTGACTCTACATGGAGCATCATTTATAAAAATGAACATCATGCTGTATAGAAGAAGACTTGGAACTAGAGATTGAGAAGCTAGCTGGCTCGTCGACACATTGTCACACTTTTGAATTCCCCACCAGCTCCGTCTAAACAATGAGGCCGAGGAGAACCGAGAGCAGCGGAGGGAGGAGGGCAGGGGGGCGTGCTGGTACCCGTTTTAATTCCACCAAAAGCTGTTCCAACAAAAGAGCCCTCACTCGGGGGGCCGCCACGGAGCGGCAGCCAGGCGGTCCCGGCTGAAAGTAAGGTCGTGAGCGAGAAGAATGAGGGCGAGGGAGGGAGGGCGAGGAACGGAGACTGCGAATAAAAGAATGGGCAATATGAAAGCCGGGTATGAAAGGCTGGCTGGAAGTTTTCTTTACTGGCGGTGAGAGTCAAACCAGAGACGTGAGTGTGTGTGTGTGTGTGTGTGTGTGTGTGTGTGTGTGTGTGTGTGTGTGTGTGTGTGTGTGTGTGTGTGTGTGTGTGTGTCCCTGAGAGATGAAAGCAAAAGTGAAACAAATTAAAACCTTCCTCCCACCATCCTTGGACGGGCTCCGTTGTGATTCATGGCTCCGTCCCCGCCGACACCTGTTGCTGCAGAACGCGTGATGCGGCCCGCTTTTCTCGAAATGTGATCTGGACTTTGCTTAGTATCCGATTTCCTCAGAAGCGGAATGAAAAAGGGAGAAAAAAAGCGCTGACCAAGTGGAGACGCATGCTTGCTGCTTCTTGGCAGGCGGAGTGATGAATTAAAAAGCTGCTTCCTGGACTCTCAGCCGGACTGATGGAGCTTCTTACAGCAGCCCTTTCCCCCTAATTACACCTAGCTCCTTTGAGGGAAAGGCCCACTCAGACCACATCAAGGGGACGTGCGATGGGCTCACCCACAAAAGCCGTATCCGCGACGACCTGTTCCGGATCTCCGCGAGAGACCTAACAAGCCGACCTCCGCGGCGAAGCACAGCAACAGGCATCTATTTTTCGCTTGAAAACGCTTAACTTTTTGGAGAAAATAATATAGTTTGCAAAGTTTGTTATATAAAAAGCCCACAACACCAAAAAAAATCAAATAAAATATGATTTGCTAAAACATGAGCCCTCCTCCGAAGCACTCAGCTGGCATTGCAACCCAGCAGTGATACCACACACACACACACACACACACACACACACACACACACACACACACACACACACACACACACACACACACACACACACACACAGAGAAAGAGCGATCACTCCCCCTGAGATACACTCCTTGACATTTAGTCTTTCTGCCACCGACCCGATGGGGTCGAGACCTCTGCCCCAGCGACTGGATGCTAAAGATGGCTCCGATGCGCGGGGTTAAAAAGGGATTCATAGGGTGACAATAAACTTTAAACTGAGAAAAATTACAGCCCTTTTTTTTTGTTTGCCTCTGAACTAATGGGAGCTTTTCAGCCTCGTGGCTTCTCCCGATACATTAATCAACTAAAACAGCCTGCGAAGAGAAAACAAATTGAAATAATTGCGCCGCTGCCTCAGAGGCCGAGAAGCACACAGCCGGGCAGCTCGCAGACGAACGCTTTGAACTCTGCGCTCGGTGCCGTGCATGCTTTATGACGACAGCAGTACGATCAGACACTTCTGGGTGGTTGCTTTAAGATGCAGTAGAGGAACGTGGTTCCTGTGCGTTTTGTGTCTGTCATGGTGGAGTTGGTGTTATTTTTCTCTGTGACGTCATCTGCCCCGGGTTGTACTCTCCTATGACCCTTTCCACTTGCTTCCCATCTTGACCCGAACTACCTGGCATGAGAAATAAGCGTATCTCCACGGACGGGACCCTTCTGGTTTATCAAAGTAGCATACAAAGTATATTTATATTTTAGTACTCCTAAAGCGGGTGGTTATTGAGGGCAGCCGCAGCACCGGTTGCACAGGAATATGCCAAACAACAAACAGCAACACGGGCTCGATGATGAGTCATTAATAAGAGCTCTCGATAATCAGGCCGCGGCGCTCCGAGGGCGATAATCATCGGCCGCCTGCTCTCCGAGTGATAAGCTAATCAGCCCCTCGTCTCCACCGAGCCGTCGAGGGGAACTCATCATCATTGACATTTCAGCACAGAATCAGGCCTGTAGAGACGAGGACGGGACACCTGAAGTGACTTCATTATCATTGCCACGGAAGGATATCCTCTCAAACTCTACTTCCCTGTTTTGCTGAAGGTTAAAGTTTTTTGCGTCAAGTCTCACTGCTGCCGTTGACCCCTTTGTTTTTTTTAACCACAGACTATGGAGAGGGGGTAGTCTGCGTGAAGTCACCCGTTGGGTGGTGCACTGATGTTTTGAAGTATCGAGGAGGAAGTGACCATATCTGGACTGAGGAGTGACGTAGAGACCTGTCAATCACCTTGTAGCCCCGCCCTAAAGCATCCCCTGCTTTGTGGTCGGTTTGACTCTAAATGATCATAATTTACTAAATGAACATCATGCTGTATTGAAGAAGACTTGAAACTAGAGATTGAGACATGAACTCATGTTTACAATGTTTACTGAGAGCAGTAGAGTCATTTATATAGACTTCTATACAACCAGAGGAGTCGCCCCCTGGTGGTCAATATACACTCACCTAAAGGATTATTAGGAACACCATACTAATACTGTGTTTGACCCCCTTTCACCTTCAGAACTGCCTTAATTCTACGTGGCATTGATTCAACAAGGGGCTTAAAGCATTCTTTAGAAATGTTGGCCCATATTGACAGGATAGCATCTTGCAGTTGATGGAGATTTGTGGGATGCACATCCAGGGCACGAAGCTCCCGTTCCACCACATCCCAAAGATGCTCTATTGGGTTGAGATCTGGTGACTGTGGGGGCCATTTTAGTACAGTGAACTCATTGTCATGTTCAAGAAACCAATTAGAAATGATTGGAGCTTTGTGACATGGTGCATTATCCTGCTGGAAGTAGCCATCAGAGGATGGTACATGGTGGCCATATAGGGATGGACATGGTCAGAAACAATGCTCAGGTAGGCTGTGGCATTTAAACAAAGCCCAATTGGCACTCAGGGGCCTAAAGTGTGCCAAGAAAACTTCCCCCACACCATTACACCACCACCAGCCTGCACAGTGGTAACAAGGCATGATGGATCCATGTTCTCTTTCTGTTTACGCCAAATTCTGACTCTCCCATCTGAATGTCTCAACAGAAATCGAGACTCATCAGACCAGACAACATTTTTCCAGTCTTCAACTGTCCAATTTTGGTGAGCTCTTGCAAATTGTAGCCTCTTGTTCCTATTAGTAGTGGAGATGAGTGGTACCCGGTGGGGTCTTCTGCTGTTGTAGCCCGTCCGCCTCAAGGTTGTGCGTGTTGTGGCTTCACAAATGCTTTGCTGCATACCTCGGTTGTAACGAGTGGTTATTTCAGTCAAAGTTGCTCTTCTATCAGCTTGAATCAGTCGGCCCATTCTCCTCTGACCTCTAGCACCAACAAGGCATTTTCGCCCACAGGACTGCCGCATACTGGATGTTTTTGCTTTTTCACACCATTCTTTGTAAACCCTAGAGATGGTTGTGCGTGAAAATCCCAGTAACTGAGCAGATTGTGAAATACTCAGACCGGCCCGTCTGGCACCAACAACCATGCCACGCTCAAAATTGCTTAAATCACCTTTCTTTCCCATTCTGACATTCAGTTTGGAGTTCAGGAGATTGTCTTGACCAGGACCACACCCCGAAATGCATTGAAGGAACTGCCATGTGATTGGTTGATTAGATAATTGCATTAATGAGAAATTGAACAGGTGTTCCTAATAATCCTTTAGGTGAGTGTAGATCATGCCGGTTTATCGAAATAAAAAGGTGTTGTATGCCATTTGAAATCAAGCATGCATTCAGTCTCAGTAACTCACTGGCTGAGCAGCTGAAATGGGAGCTGAGGATATTTTTTTTTGTATTCCCAGCAAGAAGACGAGATGTGTCTTTGCACGTTCAAATTAATTCATAACCGGTGGGGATGCAGTCGTGACAATCTGACGGCTCTTTAACAATACGAGCCCTGATGCAGCGCGGTCTCGGCTGAGTATCTGTCATCCTCACCGATCTGCGTTGCTCTCACCGGTGTGTGTGTGAATGTGTGTGCGCATGTGCGTGTGCGCGTGCGTGTGTGTGTGTGTGTGTGTGTGTTGGGGGGGTGCCTCCGGCACCGCAGTCCTCGTTTCTCTGCCACTGCTCCAAAATGTGCATCGGGAGGAGGGAACGCCATTACAGAGCTAATTCCAATCAGGGAGGCATCTCATGCGCGCTGACTCCAGATCATAGAGTCACCTGCAGTCTCGTGGATCCGATGCCAAGCCGAGTGCAGAGCGGGGCTCTGACGCTGCCTTGAAATAAGTCGCCCTGCATTCGCTTTGATCACAGCAGAGGCCCGTCTCTCCCAGACGTCTCCCAGCTCCGTAATGACCCGTCTTCATTTCTTTTTTTCTTTTTTTTTTCCTGGTGACAATTTGGGGACAGCTCAGACAGATGTTACTAGTTACACCCAGGTGAAAACAGGCTGACAGATCCCTGCTGACGGAGCAGGTTCACAGGGTTTTTTAAGCCCGTCGCTGGTAACCGACTGCCTGTCAGCGGGAATTTTTGGAGCTGGTCCCAGTTAGGCAGAAAGAAAAAGAAGAAGAAAAAGACAACTCTGGAAATAGTTTGTGTTGGGAGTCTGCGTTGCTCAGCAGTGCATCTTAGCGAGGTTATCTCCAAATCTATCACTGTAACGCACTGACATACAGTGTTGCTATGGCAATCACCGGCATGTTTGATGATGGCTCTTTTTGTTTTATCAATTGACCTCGTCAGGAAGCGTTCACACTTGGTTACGCGCTGGAATCACAGCCGCGTTGCCGTTACTGCCCTGCAGCGCTGCAACCGGGGGTTCTGAGTGTATTCAACGTAATCTGGCATACATGTTGGTATTATGATGCATTATAATATTCATACAGTGTCTTGCACTGCGCTTGCATCACTTGACGGCAAGTTTACAGCAGAGCTCCACGGATATCAGCATGAGATCAGCCAGAGCCGGCTTATCACACCCGTCACCAGGGCGCGTTGGCATGTAACCACAAAGTTATTTTTCTCGTAATTAATTGATTAATTCTTCTTTTTTGGTACATATCATGACAAACTTTATCTGTGCTTGTGCACACACTTTTGGGTGTGAAATAAAACGACCTGTTCAGTTTTTTGGTGGGTTGTGAAAATCAGAAAACACGTGATCCAACGAGCACCCCCCAGCTTTCAGAGCTTTACCTTTGGAAAGGTGCGCCATATTTTCCTCACAAGCCAATCAGAGCAGACTGGGCTTTTTAAAGAGACAGGCGCTAAAACAGAGCGTTTCAGACAGAGGGTGAATACAGGTATATTTAAAACAGATGGTGAGAGAAAAATATGTTTTTCAACACTGAAGCATGTCAACATGTTGGAACCTGAAATTGGCCGCTTTACAGAATAGCTGCAGTTTTTACAAAATATTAATATCGGTGTTGGTCACTATGACCAGATATTAATCAGGCTCTAAACATTTGTCCTAATTTATTGTTATTAAGGCACAACTACGTTATCTTTCTTAAATACAGAGTGTATATGTAGAGAAAAGTCCATTCCTCCAATCAGAAGCGAGTGCTGACACCAGACTCGGCCCCAGGGAGGCACCTGGCTGCTCTGTGCTCTCAACCTGCTCTGAGAGAAAATTGCATTCAATTTACAAAAGCGTGCATTAAAAAATCCATGCGTTTCTCTCGGTCTAGCAGCTCATTAATAAACACGTGTCGTCGTTGTGTGTATCGTTTCGTGTGATCAAACGATATCAGGCATGAAGTGTGAACATTTCACACAGTGTCACTTTGTGTCTGCAGTGGATGGAAAGTGGAGAAGACCGAGGGACGCGAGAGAGGAAGAGTTCTCTTGAGAAGCACACGGCCTATGGAGTATGGAGACAGTATGCCTGGCCCTCCAGTTTAATATCACAATATAGCAATTGTATTATTCATTTGCGTCCAATTATATGCAAAAGGTGACTGACAAGCAGCTCAGAGTTATGCAGGAAATCGTTAAAGATATAACCCCCCCCCCCACACACACACACACACACACACACACACACACACACCTGAGGAGCCGCAGAAACGAGGACCGGCTCCTGCCATTAATCTATTGCCCGCTAATCAGACCTGCGGGTTACGCGCGCGCACACACACGCAGGTGAACGCAGATTACAGGTCAGCTGTGTTGCTGAAGGGGTTTTGGTCGAGGCTCAGCGGGGATTAGCCGTTTCCCTGAACGGTCACCTGCCGTCTGAAGGCGCGAGGAAATAGAACCACAACAACAGAAACACGCACACCCGGAGAGCCACACCTCACGTTCCGCCGGGGCACACGCGCGCGCGCGCGCGCACACACACACACACACACACACAAACACACACACACACACATATAAACGGGCACACACACACATACATACACACGGGCACACAACCCCTTACAAGTGCTTACGACTTGAAACTTTTTGTTTTACAACAGGTCGCAGCGACACGGGCACACAGCGGAGCGAGGGGTGTGAAGCGGCTTCGGCTGGGACTCAACCGCAGCTTCGTCTTACCTTGTGCCGCGAGGAGGATCGCCGCCGCCGCCGTCAGCCAGGCGTTCCTCACCGGAGAGACCCGGCAGCGTGCCGCGTGATCTCTCGCCATTCTTCCAAGCGGGAGACGAGGTGGACGTAAATATCCACTACAGCGCTGCAGGGTGGGCGAGTTTGGCTCCGGGATATTCCTTCTCCGAACGGCGCGACAAACTTGCGGGGAGTTCAGCTCAGACCGCCCGGGTTAGGAAGCAGCCAAGTTGCGGCTCCTCTTCCCCGTGTGTGTGTGTGTGTGTGTGTGTGTGTGTGTGTGTGTGTGTGTGTCCTGTGTCTCTTCAGTCCGGACCGCGCTGAGTCTCTCTCTCCGTCCTCCTTTCACTTGACAGGAAGAAGAAGAAGGGGGGGCACAGGTAAGCTCACGCGGCTGGTTTAACTGCGCGTGACGGTGCGCGTCTTGGCCGCGGAGAGAAGGAGCGGAGCAGGGAGAGAGTGTGTGCGCGAGCGAGGCGGCGCGAGCTCCGTGTGTCTGGCGCGGCGGGCTGAGTGGGGACTATCAGAGTGATGTCAGCAGAGCGTCACCAAGAGGGCGCGAGCCGCAACAGAGAGGCAGAGGAGAGAGAGACCTGTACCTGCGCTGGAGAGGGGCGCGTGCGTATTCATGTGCGCGTGCGTTTTAATGCTTTCATCGATCAGTGATGATAATCGATGATTTCCGGTGATCAGCAACATTATTCAATTATATCTTAATGATCAGGAAAAGAGTAACCCATGGTGGAATAGAACTACACATTTACTCAAGTACTTCAGTACAATGTTGAGGTATTTGTACTTTTCTTGAGTATTTGCATTGATTCTCATTGCAAAGGGAGATGTTATTCTTTTTTGTTTACTCTGTTCGTTTTACAGTTACTTTGCAGATTGTACACACACAGCCCAATGTATGACGAGAATGTACAACAGGGGTGGAAGAAGTACTTGTACTGTGAAAGTACTAATAGTACCAATGTAGAAATACTCCAGCATTCAAACATGTTACTGAAACAAAAGTATTAACATCAAAATATACTTAAAGTACCAAAAGTAAAAGTAGTCATTATGCAAAATGGCAAATTTCAGGATGAAATATATACATACGAGTGGATTATGATTATTGATGTATTAATGTTGCAGCAGGTACGGGTGGGGATCTTTTCCATTATTTATAGACTATTTCTTCCACCACTGAAGACCAACCGCAAAGCCCCTCCAGTCAAAACTAAAGCTCAGCTGGTTTGAATCAAAAAGTAACGTCTTCACATTGCTTTGTCCGACCAGCATTCAATAAAAGTGTATTATTTATTTAAAAAATGCTGTGACAACGTAACTGAAACTTTTAATCATTTTGTCAAAGCAATGTTGGTGTCTGTCAAGTGAACGTGTCAGAGTTATGAATATTAAAAAGCTACAGCTGAGGAGTGGAGCGGGTTCAGCGTGTCCCTGGGTGGGGTCCGAATGCAGCGGCTCAGTGGGCTTCAGACACATTACATCAATGGCTCCTTCAGCCCAAGCTTTCTAAGAAGAGCAGAAAACTATTCCTTATTAAGATGCTTCGCTCATGAGGGGGGAGGAAACGTTGGGAGAGGTAATGAAAGAGAGATAACCTTCTGTGGAAAGAGACAATTAGCCTGCATGAAGATAAGTGACAAATAACTAGTTGTAACAGTTCGAAACACGATTAAAGCTATTAACTGGAACCTGCAGGAGGACACCGTGCAAATATAAGAAAACTATGAAGGAACACGAAGAGACCATAAACAGAGTGACCTGGAAATTATGAAAAATCTATTAAAAGGATACTAACTAAAACTCCAACATTTGATCGTCTATCTCCCCCGCTCTCATTTCATTACGTTGGCTCACTGCACATGCTGGATCAGACTTCAAGGTCTTACTTTTGACCCATGAAATATTACACTGACTTGCACCATCCTACTTAACGCCTCTAGTCACTCGTCATATTCCCACTGGGGCTTTTCCATGTCAGAATGTCAGCCTCCTGATTTTATTTCCAATCAAATACATCAATAGGTTAAAGGGCCTCATCCAGCGTTCGTACAGCTACACCGACAAAAATAGTATCTCATCCACAGGAACAAGGAAGCGAGAGCGGTCGGCTACTATATCTTTCTTGCCCACTTCAGTGTCCTGGAGGCGAACAAGTCTTGTTGGGACGGCATTGCAACCAATCACCCTCTCAGTACAGCGGATGATGCGCTGCCCTTATCCTTGTCAGTGGCTGCAGCGTACCAGACGCTGATGGAGGAGCAGAGGATGGACTCAATGATGGAGGAGCAGAGGATGGACTCAATGATGGAGGAGCAGAGGATGGACTCAATGATGGAGGAGCAGAGGATGGACTCAATGATGGCGGTGTAGAAGTGCACCATCATGGTCTCAGGCAGGTTGAATTTCTTCAGCTGCCTCAGGAAGAACATCCTCTGCTGGACCTTCTTGGTGATGGAGCTGATGTCCGGCTCCCATTTAAGGTCGTGGGTAATGGTGGAGCCCAGGAAGAGGAAGGACTCCACAGTGTTGACGGGGGAGTCACACAGGGTGAACTAAGTAGTTGACGGTGAAGACAGAAGTTTATTTATTTAAATGCATGTAACGAGCAGAAATTGACATGTTGCTGTGCTCGAAAAAAGAAAAAGGAGGAGTAACTTTGAGTAAGATAAATGAACCATTGTATAGGATGCGTTGCCGCTCACCAATCCATTGTGTATGCCTTTTGTATTTCTTCTGCTCATGCTGCTGCTGTATTTTATCGTCTTTTATCTCATGTTTTCAGTCTGTATTGCTTCGTATGGAGTCTAGCGTCTATACATCTTGTGTACAGCCCTTTGAGGCATAGTTTGTGATAATGGGTTATGATTTACTTTTACTTGACCATGAACGGAAAAGAAAACTTTGTAAGCCAGATCTCCATTCATAAAATCAATACTATTTGCTATTGTTCATTAGTTTTTGGAAGTGTGTAGTAGTTTATGTAAGACCAGCAATATGACTAAACTCAGATTGGTTTGCCTGCCTAACACGTTTCATTTGAGCTGGTGTAAAGCTGATAGTTGAACCCTGTTGGACCGCTTGAACAGGGGGTCTCACCCTGAATACACCCTCAACGTCCCAGGGAAAAGGAAGTCAGAGCATCTGTATATAGCCTCTGTACGGTGATTATTCTCCAGGTAACAGAATATATATATATGTATATATATATATATTTCAGTGGCGAACAGTTAAATCAAATCCTTTTAGCGCCACATTTAAAAGCTGCAGATTGATTGATGGACGTCATGACATCATTGTTTGAAAAAGGTCGCTACTAGCATACGTAAGCACACGTCCAAATTTGTTTTCCAAGAAGAGAAGATTATTGTATTTTCAAATAAAAAAAATGCAATAAATAGTTGCACAAAAGAGTTCAAACGCATCCTGACTCACCTGTGTGATGATGTGTTTTATACACATGACGGATGTGTCATTCACTTTGTTGGCCCCTCCACAGAAATAGTGATGCCGAGAGTTATTTTTTTATTTTCTTTTTTTAAAGACGGAAATGTTTCAAATACGGATACGTTGGAGGTAAATAAACAGAGCCCACAAAGAGGACGCTCTCCCGTCTGTTGAGGACGATAAGAGGAGCATCTTTGAAGTCAGCAGAGTTACTGTTGACATGAGTAACAGAGGCAGATTGACTGGGACTTTGTTCACAAACCAAACACACTGTAAAAGGCAGGCCTCAATTCCCCGTGACTGAGAACAGAAAGTAGTTCCCTCGTCTTCACGGCGCCCGCAGCGCTGTGTCAATGATTCTGTTGACTTTGTATTGTTTTACAGTGATTTAACATGAACCACCATCAAGTTACAGTCAATAATGACACACTGATCTGCTGCTGCAAACTGACATCTTCAGGATTACAACTTTAACGGCTTACGCAGGTATTCTGAGAACATGAGTGCCTGTGCCGGCTTCCATGGTCTCCATTGAGCAGGTCAGTGATCGGGTGTCTGTTACTTCCTGATGCTTACTCTGTCTGAAGTCAGGAGCAGGCCAACGAGCCAATCAGAGACCTGGTTACACGTACACATGGCCATAAAACATGTGTTCTCCATGAGCACTTAGCGGCCAACCAGCTCCACCTGAGCTACAGCCTCAGCCGACCAACACCCTTGTCGACTAACCTGAAAAACTGAGTTTCTCCACACAAAAACACGCAAAAGTGCCACTTTTAATCTTGCGTTTACCAGATATGTGCTCCCAAGTGGATAACATGGATAAACAGATCAATCAAAGAACTTGTAGGAAACTAAGATCAAAGCAGCCCGATCTGCAAGCCAAAGAGGCATCTTTTAAACTCTGATAAACCCCCAAACGTCAGCGCGGTGACAGTGTTGCATCACATTCAGTGGTGACAGGCCAAAGATCCCTCTTATTCCAAACCCAGCAATCAATCTTTGAGGCACAGCGAACAACCACCCATCCTATTGTGGATGGAAACCGCCCAACCTTTAACTACCCGTTCCACTGAGGAATAAAACACCCTGCCTGCCTCTAAAACATTCCCCCGTGATGGTACCACCATTACGCTGGCTAGCGGACCCCGCCGCCCACCCCCCTATTATCACCTCATTAGCGGGCTGTAAACTGGCCCACCCTCCATTTTGGCTCCAGCCTCAATCAGCCCCATTAATCACAGTGGAGCAGGGGAACCTTCTGTCCTCTGAAGACTCACGATGTATTCCGCTGGCCCCTGCTGTGTGTGTGTGTGTGTGTGTGTGTGTGTGTGTGTGTGTGTGTGTGTGTGTGTGCGTGTGTGGGCATGCCGTGGTGTACAAATGATCCAGCTACATCCTGCCATCTGTTGACTGCTCGGAGTAACTGCCTCTGCACTGACACACACAAGTTCATGGCGCTTTCTGGCGGTCTGTTCTTCCTCGGTATCCAAAAAGGATATGATTATTTCATTCCAGGTTTATCTCAGAGCAGATGGATGGAAGTATGCAATCATCGCAACAAGACCCTCGTAATTAAACTACAAAATAGGTTGTCAGTGCTTTTCCAAATCAACCCAAATGCGGGTTTTCTAATCGGCTACCCATAAGGGGGAAGAAATAATTCATCTTAAGGCAATTTAAACTACTCTCAGTAATAAAGATCCTGACAAGAACCAAACAGGGTTCTTCGTCAATCCCCTTAAGGGAACCCTTTTTGAGGGCTCTACCTAGAACCCAACCCTTTAGCTCTTCATCTGGCGCCCTCATCGTGTCAATTGGCTTCGGTTTATGACCAAACACCTGCTAAACCAATGACGATCCCATCAGCCCCGACTCACACAGGAAGCCAGCATGTTAGCATGGCGACGTTAGCATTTAGCTCAACGCATCGGCCGTGCCGCCTCACAGAGATGCTAGCATGGCACTGAGATCTGGTTCTGGTTGCCTCTTTGGTCCCGTTTTATTCACAATTACAAGTGAATTAATGCTCAGAAACAAACATCCAATATATAACTAATTATTGGACAGTTCTGATACTCTCATCCTATGAGCTTAAACATTGTGTCAGTGAGGTGGATAAATGGTGCGATCATCATTCAGAGCCGGATCCTTCTGGTTATACGCCAGCTGTCAGGGCATGACAAACTGCTGCTTATTGGATATCAATATCTGTCTCTTAAAGTCCTGCATCTTGAAGGTTTCTTGTGGCCGGTTGTCATTATGTTCTGATCTGTTGTTGATCTGGTTTATTAGGCGTTATTTCATTACCATATTAACATTGCTCGAGTGTCCAGAAGAACTGGTTCATTCTCACAGTTTAACATCCCCTTTTCTACAGGTTGCTTCAATCAGATATTCTATGCAGCCAATGAATGAATTCACTGACACTACTATTACATATGTTGTGCTCAACCTTTGAAAAAGAAAAAAAAGATACTTTTACATATTTGAACCCGTCACGCGGCTGCTGGATAATCTCTTTTGACAATGAAAATGCAAAAAGGCCACATCATTTGTGTGACATAAATAATGAGTAAGCCCTGGCTGCAGGCCGCTGTAGAGGAAACCGAGGGAACTATTTCCTCCTCTAATGATGTTGTCAACAAAATCAAAACCACTTTAAATCACTTCATACGGCAAGTACTAAGGAATTTATCTCGGTGGGTTCACCCTGGACTGGTTATCTAAACATAAGTACAGCCCTGATATACAAATGTACAGTTTATTGACTGAAAACTGTTCAATACAAATAATAAAACCACTGTAGACACACTGTACTGCATCTTTACCATTGAATTCATTTCATTCACATTTCCCTTAAAATCTCCAGTTAGCAGGCTTTTAAAAGGCTTTTGAATAATTCAGCCAATAATTCATATCTTGCCACTTTGCGCTTCCTCGCTCCTGGTGGCACAGTGTAAAGCAGTGGATCACAACCTGGTGTCGGCGGAAAGGATTTAC
Organism: Taurulus bubalis; assembly: GCF_910589615.1. Lineage (NCBI taxonomy): Eukaryota > Metazoa > Chordata > Actinopteri > Perciformes > Cottidae > Taurulus > Taurulus bubalis. The sequence continues at coordinate 3,444,174 of NC_136604.1, read as the reverse complement.
AGCATAGAAAGGCAGAATTTATTTTTTCTACAACACAAATCAATATTGTATTCTTTGTAATAAATCAAATAAGGGCATTTTATTCTTTTAGTCCAGTCAATCTCACTCAAAAAAGGGCCAAACGCAGGAGAAACTGCAATGGTAATGTTTCATAGATTTCATTGAATATCCTTCTGCATGACATAATAAAGGTATACCGTGATTGATTTAGTGGAACATACTTTTTGGGCATTTTGAGTGAAATGAGTCTGGTTAAAATGGTGTTAAGATCAGAAGGCCTGTGTGCTCCTATCCATCATCTTTGGTGCCTTTCCCGAGGTTTTCAGGGTCAATCCCTTTCCCGATGTGGCTCAGTGTTGGAGTCGTCCTTCCATCAGAGGATCGGCAGTTTGATCCTCATAGTCCATGTCGATGTGTCCTTGAGCAAGACACTGAACCTCAATTTCTCCCGTAGGCCGTTCCTGCTGTCTGAATGGGAGATAATCCTGATGGGCAGGTGGCTCCTCACATGGTAGCCGCTGTCATCAGTTAATGAATGGGTGAATGAGGACATGCAGTGCTTTGAGTCGGAAGACTAGAATACCACCGTATGAATACAAGTCCATCATAATACGTTATGGGGTACTTCAAAACCCAGCACCCAATTTTTTGGAGCCAAGTTATTTTTCACTCACATCTTCATTTAACTAAATTAAACTTTCAAATTAGTTTGGCGGGCCTCCAGGTTTCAATCTGTGTGCTGAAAAGCATCACAGTTTCCAAGAAGAACATATAACTAAGATCATTGTATATGTGCAGAAAATTCAATGATAAAAAGTGTTCTTGACTTTGTTTTGATTTCTTTTTTAAGAGGTCAATTTGGGGTTTCACCGATACCGATACCAGATATATGACCTGCTGTTTTAAGTGAAGGGGTTAGCCCTGAAGTTAGCCACAGCATCAGCTCAGGCTCACTTAAGGTGGGCCGACCATTAAGGTGGACCAGCTGTTCTCCTTTAAGGGACAAGCCGTTCCTCTGGATCTGCTCAGACTTTTTTTAATACTTCTTTTAACTATCTAACTAACTGGTTGCACGCTTAATCATTAACACCCCTACTGCCACCAACGCTCTGTCTGTATCAGGAAAGCACTACGTTGAATATTAACTTCTCAGCTCACAGTGTCGCGTTGCACAGTCCATTTGAAAAGAAGTCACACTCCTTCTCCACCGTGAAGGATAAGCCTGGAGCTAAGTGCTGATAAACTGCAGGTGTGATCCCCTTTAGCGGAGCGTCTTTCAGAGAGACAACTGTTCCGTCAGCTGTCCCACTTGCTGTAGACGTCTGGTTTCCCGAGTCGCCTCCTTTACTTGTCACGAACGCACAAATCATCTCTCTCTCTATATTCATGCACTCGCCTTGTATACAGATTGGACTGGGCCGTCCCTCCGGCCTTGGCTCTTCAATCACCCCTCCCACCCTCCATCCATCCGTCCGTTGGTTTGATCTCACCCTCCGTTCCCCTCCCTTCTGTCATCGCAGAGTACAAATCATCTCGCACCTCGCTGGCAGCCGGCCAGACCCGAACACCCACTGAGTTATTTACTTGGGCGTGACTCTGATTGCTCTTCTGGATCCGCACGGAGCGGCATTAGCGCTAACACACTCAGGCCTCCATATTCACGCCCTGCGTTGGAAGAGCAGGCCAGCGGGAGCTCTCGTCCCTTATTTTCTCCACAACCACTCCATGAATTTTACATGCAGCACTCCCATCGCTCTCTTATCCTCGCGTCATTCTTGGAAGCTATAAGCCAACAAGGACTTTCAGGCGCTTGTGTGGATATAGATTGGTATGTTTTTATAGTGGGCGAGAAGGTGACGGGGCTGTAGATAGTCTGTCAGTCTCTCAACACAGAGGGCGAGAGGCGACTGTCAATCACTGTAAGGAGTCCCCACTGAGGTAGCCCAGGTTACGGGTTAGTTGAGGGAGGGGGTAGTTACAAGAGTTGGGTCAACGGAGACCAGTACTGAACACTTTGAGAGGGGACTTCCTTCTGAGAGGAATAGGGACAAGGGCGTATGAAAGAGAAAGGTGCATGAAGACCAAGCAGGGTTTTATGTGGCAACAGAGCAGCTGATCCAGCTCAACAACGGGGGTTGCCCGTGCAAACTGGCAAAAGGAGAATTAAACACGTGGGGTTTTGTTGTGAAGCTGATGATGGAAGTTGCTGAGGAGCGGGACGTCCCACTTCCTCTTGAGACAATGGCGGCCTGTGCCTGCGCTGTATGAATGGGCATGAATGGTTAGTCAACCCGCAAGCGAGCATTTCAATTGCCCCCGAAATAGGATCCAAACAGCTGGGAGGCGTTAGAGGATGCAGGCAAAACTCCAACTACGTATTGTGCCGTTTGCCGTTTGCCGGCGAACGAACGGGGTTGTTTTTCAAAAGCACGTCGAGCTTCTGAAAAATGACGTGTTATTACCAAACACGGTGAAACTCACTAACCCACACATTGTTAACCTCAATCCAGTTTTTACTTGCAACGATGCGCATTGTTGCCCGACTGGGCAAATGAAAGAAAATAAAACATGAATGTAGAACCTTGAGAGGGGCCCTTGAGATGACCAGAAGACTTGGGCCTCCTGGTTATGAGCTCTGGATTCTGGATTATTCATTGATTATTTACTGCTCAATTATATTGCCTCCCAATTAATTTCCCCAAATGTTCATCACACTGCTGGGGATAACATTGGTGGGGGAATAGTGAATCCTTTGCTTATTTATCTACTTAATAACAGGCCTATATGTTGCATTATTCAAATGTATCGAGGTTGAAATATACTGGCATCCGTTATCGGTGAAATATCCACAGAATGTTTATTTTTTCAATAGTAGAGCTTACACCTTTGACTCAGTGATGGCGTGGATGAGACGTAATGGGTTCAAGAAGAGTTGTGGAGATATTTCACCACTGCTGGAAGCACTATGAAATAAGGGGATCCAAAGTCATTAGGATTCACCCTCTGGGTACCATGAATGTCCTGGCAGTCAATCCAATATGCTGTTGAGAAACACTGCCTTCCTTGAGCCACACCTAACAAACTGAAGTATTGACCTCTGAGTGCCTTGACTCACATCTGCAGTTTTCCAAACTGTTTTGCAGCTGCTAAAAGCAAACCGAGCAAATCCATCACAGCCCGCATACTTTTATTTTCAGGAAACCTATTTGATGATTTTTGAGTCGTCTCAGCTTGACGTGTCAGAACAGGAGAGGAGAACACGGTGTTGGATCAGGCACGCGGGATCAGATGCACACAGCAACGTGCTGCACCAAGGTTTTGTGGTAGTTTTTGTAGCATTTATTTCTTCCCCAACTGAGTTGCTCTCTTTCATGTTGCCCGGTTTAATGCTGCCTTCAAGTCATCCCGGTAAGCTCCGAGTTGAGACTTCTGAAGTGGTAAAGACGACGTGTCGCGCATTCAAGTGCATTTAGGCGGAGGGACAGCCTCCCGAGGGAAACTGTAGCCTCAGAGTGTCTTATCAGCAGCGAGGGGGAGACAAGAGTGACAAGTGACGAGTTAAGTGAAATGTTAATATAGCAATACACAATAAATACAAACTAAAAAGAATGTATTATAAGGAAACTGCTCTTTTGTTTGCATTTCACACGTTTGCTGTTCTCAACCTTTTTTCACGTCAAGGGCCCTGACGTTGATACACATGAGGGCACACACCCCTTTTTGATCACATTACCCTTCAGGGCCCTCCACCTGGACGGATTCTGATATCCAGATATCCTTTACTTTTTTTACTATTCTTTTCATTGTATAATATAATTGTTTTCTCAATGTAAAACAGCAAAACAAATCTAATCTAATATGTCAATTCTAAAGATATTATATCTGCCTTTGGGGGTTGTGTTTGTTCTGGGATGTTTCTGTTGACGCCACATTGACTAGTATGAAATCCTTAGTTTATAAAAAACATGTAGTGTCATAGCTGATAAGAGATGATAAGAGTTACATTTTGATTACGTTAGTAAACTATTAACACTTTATTATGGCACATTATAGCATTTCATATACTATATTATGCATGTGCTAATGATTACCAAATGATTTGCATGGACGAACAACTCACACTGGATTAAATAGTGAAGATGAACTATTTCTCCATGTTTGCCTCATGGACCCCTGTGGTCTCCCAACCCCTGGTTGAGCACCACTGCCTTAGGTACCCAGGGTCCTTTGCACCGACAGGGAAGTAGAGCTATGAAATGTGTTATTTAGAGTTAGAGACAGAACACATGATGAGAACATAATGTTATGGGTAAATTCAAACCACTAAAAGGCTTCATGTGTTACATTTATAATGATCTCATCCAATAAAAAGCTGTGCAAAAATTAAGTTTTCACATTTCTTACTTCCTTCGACCTCGAAGATGAAAACATTTTGTATTTTCTGAGCTGACCGCACACATTTTAAATGAATTAATAATGAATGTGTTATTTTGAAGAGCATGGACACATTACGTATTTAATGCGTTTAAATTGGAGGAGTTGTGAGTTGCATCTTATTTTTCACCTTAAAATGTGCTCCACCAAACAGTGGAGACAGACAGTGAATGAGGATGTGACTTCAGTGTGTGGTCCAGTCTGTATGAGACTGTTACACCAGGTTTGAAGGGCAACATGGACGCTTGTAACTGGGTTGAACGTCTACACGTCACTCCAATGAGTTTCAGGCAACAGCCACACACATACTATGTGTTGGTTTTTAAATGTTTTAATGTTTCTAGTTTGACAACGTTTCAGTCTGGAATGGCGTGGAGAGCGTTTGAAACCGATGACGCAGACACCAGCGTTCACTTGTGACGCGTCCTTCCCTGATTCTTCACGCCCCGACCACGTGATCACCTCCACTACCAGCGGTTCATTTCAACACGGATAAGCTAGCAGCTGTCGTGTTGTTAAAATGCTTCTTCTGCCCACGGGCGCAAGCTATTTCTTTGTCTCTTTTTTTTTGCGCTTTGCAACAATTCCCGTGTCTGAAACTGCCTCCTCTGGATGGAGATTGCTTTTGTTTGAAATTTAGACGTAGTAGTGTGGCTGTAGAAGCATCCCAGTCCCTCAAAAGCAGAGTCCTCCGTCCTCTGAGCAAAGTCCAGTAGATTGAACCGACTGTTGCCATCAGTCAAACTCCACCGACAAGCTTATCGTGGCACGATCTCGCCCGGCGGGATGAGGGTTAAAAGGAAACTCGCTTCTAAATGATGTTTTACCTCGGCTTCGGGTGTCGGGTCAAGCTGCTTAGATTAGGGTGAACTTGTGCGGTGTGTGTGTGTGTGTGTGTGTGTGTGTGTGTGTGTGTGTGTGTGTGTGTGTGTGTGTGTGTGTGTGTTAAAGGAGTGATTACCTACCTCCAGGCCCCGTTGTAAAATGTCACTCGTCTGAGACGTGGGTCTGTGTTGGGTGACGTGTAAACTCTGACATCATATGCTGCTCTGGCAAGGTTTATTATATTTTCCTTTAAAATGAGGGATGTGGTACTTTTATTTCCCCCTGCACGCCCTCCTGCCTCCATCAGCCTCTCCGAGCTTCACACTTCTGTCACGGTTTCAAGACATTAAAGCAGAAGGCGCCTTCGTTCCTCACGCCCTGACATTGTTGCAACACAAATTGACAGAATAATGAAATTATCCGTGAAATGAAAGAGCGAGACATAGAAGTATTCCATGATGGAAAGAAGAGTGCGTTAAAGTGTCAAAAGATAGATCTTTGTTATTGCTCCTGGGACAATCTCCTCGTTCCTTTTATTTTGAAAGAAAAGCTTAAAAACGATCTTTAGGTCGGAGATGGGATCAAGCCCTATTTTTCCGGGAAACCGACAGTGAAGATTAATTTGACCTTGTACGTAATCAAACAAAGAGAAATGCTCTCCCCTCGTCCTAGAATGGTCCAACATCGATACGAGTCGGAGCTGAGGAGTGTGTGTTTCACCGATCAGCGGCGGGTTTCCCTGCAAACAGGTTCCTGTGTTTCCGGACCTTTTAGCAGGGTTTAAATGTCTCTAGAACTTAATCAAAAACCTGGTCCCTGTGGTCGTAAAGCAATGAGTTCATCGAGAGGTTCCTCGTCTCCGGGAAAAGTTCAGCTTCCTTAAAATCCTTTTAAATATTTATCTTAACTGTCTGACTGTTGCTTTAACTGGTCAGTAGTGTTATGGTCGGTTAAGCAGTTCAATATTAACACGCTGGTTGTATCATGAAAACAGTTGAATGCATTTACGTCTAATTTGCTGGTCAGAAAGTCAGAAACATCACTGTTTAAGATGGAATGTTTTATCTGGACTTATTACTGTACTTGTTTATTAAGTGCTCACACCAGGACTCGATAAGAACCCAAATGTAAGCACTTGTACTTGGTCTGAATAAAAGTGGTGCAGCTCACAGTGGTCCTGCATATCACACTGACAGTGAAGCAACTGGAGGGAAACTGGAGGTTTCCTAAGCAGACACAGGCCCCCTGGTATAAAATCATGTCCTTTCATTATTTCCTAATCAGGCCAAAGTATTTCAAATTATATCTGAGTGTGATTTTGAAGTGCATGGGAAAAAGAAATATAGAAAAAGCCTCTCTGAAAGTGACCCAACCTCATTCACCCCACGAGACCTTCAGCCACACCGGCTGCTCCGGTCCTCTGAGTAGTTGGTGATGAAACGGTTAAAGCACAGCGTCGAGTGGCTCTCTGATCTCGGTCACCTCATGAAAGAGGACGCGCACGTCACCTTTTCACCCCAAGGTACAGGTGTGTCCTCCGGCCTCAGCCTCTTGCCCAGACTACCAGCCTCCAGCCGGCCCTCTGGGACCGGTTGGAGGCTTCACATCATGAATTTAGACTATTGTTGTGTTGTGTACGACAAAGTGTTATCTGGGCCCACTGGGCTCAGATAATGGAACAGGATTAAAAAACGAAGGGATCATTGTCAGCAAATTGTTGGCAAAGGCACCAACTAATGCAAAAAAAGTAGAATATGAAATGTTTTACCTTCACAAAGTATGGATGAAGTCATATTTCTGTACTAGGTATTTATGATAATGAAGTAAAGAAAAGACTACCACTGTGAAGTGTGTCAGTCAGTAACATCAGTGATGTAAACGTGAACACATGAGCAGGATGAAGTGTGTGTCAGCAAAAAACAAAGAAGACCAAACCGAGACAGAACCGGCCTGTTCCTCATGGATCTGTCCATGTCGGGCTTTTATTCCGCAGGTGCTGCAGGACCAGGTGCTGCAGGACCAGGTGCTCCAGGACTAGGTGCTCCAGAACCAGGTGCTGCAGAACCAGGTGCTGCAGGACCAGGTGCTGCAGGACCAGGTGCTCCAGAACCAGGTGCTGCAGGACCAGGTGCTGCAGGACCAGGTGCTCCAGGACTAGGTGCTCCAGAACCAGGTGCTGCAGAACCAGGTGCTGCAGGACCAGGTGCTGCAGGACCAGGTGCTCCAGAACCAGGTGCTGCAGGACCAGGTGCTGCAGGACCAGGTGCTCCAGAACCAAGTGCTGCAGAACCAGGTGCTGCAGGACCAGGTGCTGCAGGACCAGGTGCTCCAGAACCAAGTGCTGCAGGACCAGGTGCTCCAGGACCAGGTGCTCCAGAACCAGGTGCTGCAGAACCAGGTGCTGCAGAACCAGGTGCTCCAGGACCAGGTGCTCTGCATCCAGTGCTCTGCCACACCCACCTACCCGTGATGCCTTCAGGGAAACGGGAATAATAGCTGGCAAAACCACTCTTGTACGGTGTGACCATTGGCCGTCACAAACCATAGACAATTCCTTTTTGCCATGTTTTTAGGAATAAAATAAACATATATATAATAGAGTGTATTGTGAATATGAATGAAACTGGAAAGTTTGATGTGTCTCAGAATCTGAGAAAAAACTCATTTAGAGAAAACGGCCCCCACAGGATTCGACATTCAGAGCATAGGGCATCAAACTATTCACAAACTATCACACTCTCAGAGGACGGTTACCACTGACGACCACCCGCCCCCCGGGGCCCCCACAAGTAAACACTGTTGGGGCCCGTGTCCATATCGCGCTGTTTTCTCGGCGCTCAATGAGGAGAGAGCTTCTCGTTGGACACGGGAACCTTTGAAGAAGCGCTGGTGACATCATTGGAGCAAACGGTCGAGAAGCTCGCTGGCAAATGTTTCAGATATTGCGTTTTTAAAAACAAAAGGCCTTGCTGGTTTTCACTGTGCTTCACTATGTTTCATAAAATCATATTTTGCAGTGATGCCTCCTGGCGCGACGCTTTCTCCCACTTCCGCGTCCTCCCATCTCCCCGAGCAAACATTTTGATGGCGAGCAGATGTGGATATGACAGCTGTTTAAATAGAGCGCAGAATGAAAGTTGACACTGTGTGTCTGAAGGCGCTCCGAGCTGCTGTACCTACATCATTTAGTGTAATCAGGAGGACAGTATGTGTGATGCAACGTTGCAGAATTGGTGTAGTGATGGATTGGCTTGACTGTGTCTGATAAGACATCTGCTAGATTGTCTTCTTTGCCTTTTACACTTAAATAGAAGTGAGAGAGACTGAGAAATACTGATGAAACTGATGAAGAAGAGTATGATTAATTGTGGTGCATATTCTTACGCTGTCAAAATGTACCCAAAATAAATTAACAATACTTGTGTGTCACCTCCACCGGACTGAAAAATAAATGCTTTTATTTAAAAAAATATAACTAATATAACTTCTCCCACATTTTCTCTCATCCATGTTTCCCAAATGTGAAGGTGTTGTCAGTAGAGAAGAAAAAGAGAAGAAAACATATTTCTGCTCCACATAATTATTATATATATATATTTTTTTCTTATTATTTTGCTTGTTTTCTTGTACAACACTAACAGTTTTGCCTCTGCAGGCCTCAAAAAATAATTAAGAGAAACATTCCAAGAGGGCAAAAAGCTTATTTCCATCCATCTGTTCTGTGCATTATTTCAATTGCTGACCAAAAACACCTAAGAGGTTGTAATTGTTTCGTTTACAGCTTCAAAGGCACAAATGTAGCCGTGATCAGCTTCTGTTTCTAATATGCAGGAAATGGCGTCTGTGTCAGGGAGCTACTCGCCATCAATGTAGTGCCAACATGTACTGTACAGTGTGCAAAGATGAACAACAGACAGCAATTTGTGTGTGTGTGTGTGTGTGTGTGTGTGTGTGTGTGTGTGTGTGTGTGTGTGTGTGTGTGTGTGTGTCCTTTGCATGTTCACACTTGGTAGGTGGCTTGCTGTGGAACCATGGACAAGCAGTGATAACGTTGGTGCAATTTGGACACAACATGTCTAACCTTGAAGGAAGAAGCGGTAGGACTCTGCAGACTGAGTTGATCATGTGACGTCCACACTTTTGCTGCTAGGGGCTGGATTTCCTAACTAGTTATGACCAAACATATCTTCACTTTTCTGGAGTCAACAGGCAATGAGCGGTTCTCAACAGCGGGTCATGTCTAGATGTTAATCCTAAATTTGCACAAAACTTTCTTGTAAGACTCACTGCCTGAAGCTTTCAAGGTCAATGTATAACCTCAACCTGTCAAGGTCAATGCCTAACCCCAACCATTAATGTCTATGCCTAACCCCAACCATTAAATGTCAATGCCTATCCTTAACCATTCAAGGTCAATGCCTAACCTCAACCATTCAAGGTCAATGCCTAACCTCAACCATTCAAGGTCAATGCCTAACCTCAACCATTTAAGGTCAATGCCTAACCTCAACCATTCAAGGTAAATGCCCAACCTCAACTATTTATGGTCAATGTCTAACCTCAACCATCAAAGATCAATGCCTCACCTTCACCATGTCTCACCTCAACCAACTTGCGAGAGTTTTGCAAAGGGGTAACAATCTAACCACCTCATCAGCGCTGCAAGCAGCATTTCTAGAGGCCAAGCAATCAGCCCACTCCAAACCGGCAGGCTCTCCAAACAGGTAAATAACACTGCTGCCAGCAGCAATCCCGGGAGCACTACTGTAGTTTCACAAATTGGCTTAAAACCTGCTCTAACATGTCATGGGAACAACAACAGACACATGCAACCTGGGGTTCGAGTAGCTTCAACTCAAAATGTCACGAGACAGTCACGGCCCCGCTCCTCTTCTCCAGCCACAAGCCCCTGCTACGTGTGCCATGCCTCCCCCTCTCTGACTATGACGGGCCATGTGAGAGAGGGTCCCTGTGGCCGGGGAAGTCAGATTGATTAAGCAAGCTGCCGGCATAAAGTGATCATGTATCAGTCAGCCCCACACGTTTAGCGCCGTAATTCTTTCTCCACGGCAGCCTGTCTGCTCTCCAGCTTTGGCCTTTTGAAGTCGAGATCTCACAAATCCCCGTCCCATCCTACCCCTCCCTACAATTCCCTTCCCCTCCTCATCCATCCGTCCACTCTTCCCGCTCCATCATCCTCATCCCATGTGTCCCTCTGTCCATGCCAGGCTCGCAGCGCTCCTTCGGCCTTAATAACTCCTCTCACCCCATTCTTCCTGAACCTCCAGCGCTCCTTTGCCCCCGATAACTCCCCTCACCCATCCGTCCGTCCCTCTCCCGCTGCTTCCTCCCATCATTAGGTGCTTTACCCTGCTCCTCAGTCAGATGGCTGCGTGGCTGAGTGTTGCTTTGCTAATGGCACTCCAAGGGAGCGCGGGGATAATACTGTTGGCTTTAATTAAAGACATTAAAGGGCTGGAAAGACACAGAGCCCCCCGGGATGATGTGTTCTTCTCTCACACCTCCCGAAATACCGCTCGCTCGTCTTTTCTCCCTCCATCCCTTTTCCTTCTCTCCCCTTAACTGTGATTCCTTTCTTCTCCTCTTGAATCACCACTTCCCCTTTCTCCCCCTACGCCTACTCTCACTTCCTTCATATTTCCTAGTATCTTCATATTTCTCTCTCTCTCTCACTTCTGAGCATCTCTTGCTCACCCCCTCTCACCAAGAGCATGTCTCCTCCTTGGCTCAGCGACATGTCGATATCTTCATTAGTTTTCCTAGCCGGAACTTTGTTTATCATTAATTAGCGTTTGATTTACATCACAAGGCTGCTGCAGGTTGGCAGAAGCCTTGTGGCGCTGTGTTCCTCTTCTGCTGGCAGGAGGCGAGTGCTGATGACTTCAATTTAGAAACTAGAGCCCCATTCCTCAGGATAAGATGACGCAGGTCAGGCTTTTCGGTTCCACGAAGCAAGTTTGGAAAAATCACCAAAGCAACACATCCAAATCACTTAACCTGGCTAACTAAAATTCACTAGATAAGCTGGCCACTCCCACCGGACAAAAAAGGCAACTCCCTTCCTCATTGATTAGTTTTATAGGGAGAGAGTTCTTCCAGATCGCCAAGATCCGCTCTCACATCACGAGCGCTATCGATTCTGCCGACAAGGAATCATTTATTTATGAGACCTCCTCGAGCCGTACATTGAACACCACACGGCGCAGCCGAGCATTGGCTGTCTCACATACTGTCTCACATACTGTATGCATAGACTGCATGCCGTGCTGTTCGTAAAGTGTATTTAGCACTTAAGAAACTTATGGATGTGTTGAAAGCACTCATAATTATATGGCAGTGTTATTAGTACACCATACATATCATTATTGTAGAAAATGATTAAGGCTCAAAGAAGACCATGATTAGAATAGAGAGAATCACACACAATTTATTTTCACTGCTACAATTGATTGAATTTCTGATTATGAATAATACATACATACTGATCCGTCCAAACACATATTCAAACTCCTAGTTATATGGTAATCTACACCTACATGTATATGCACATATATAGTACATGATACACACATACAGTACATATATCCTCATAATTATATATTCATTTGTATACTACTGCCAGCAGGCACATTTAAATAAATATAATCTGATTGATTGGGGTAATGAGACACTTAAAATTAGCCGATACATTTTCCCAACACTTACGCATTTAACTTTTTTTTTTAAACTTTTAAAACTATTTTGCGATGCTTATGTCTCGCAGCGGGGGCGGTGTTATGCTGCATTCACAGCAAACACATTGTGAATATTCGCAACGCGTTGGCTGTGAATGCAGCATTAGACTTTGCCATGATTATGGACTTGACTTCCTCATATGCGTTCATGATCATCTCCTGCTCCTCAGTGGAGAAAAGAGACCCTTTCTCTGAGTTTAGTTGCCATTGTAGCGTTTGAAGATCCTGGAATCTGTGCTCAACTATGCTCCCTTTTGAAGAGGAGCGTGCACGCACAATTATCCAGATGACTGACATCTTGTTCAAATTAACGAGACTATTTGAGGGCGGATCAGCCTTTGAGAAACCGACATAGCCTGACGTCAATCACCTCGGTAATTTAATCTGGATAATAGGACATTTGATCGACTTTGTTGAACCAGGTACGAGGAATGGGGCCCTGTACGTGTTTGTGTGTATTTCCTCTTTCAGAATCAGAATCAACTTTCTTGGCCATGTGTTTACATACATGAAATTTGACTCTCTGGTTACACATGCTCTTCATACTTATATACATACACAATATACAATAAACAAGATAAAAATAAAAAAGACATTAAAGACAACAGAGACAAAAGATGAGACATGCTTATGAACCAGAAGACCTCCTTTACGTTCACTTCATTTTCACCGGCTGGATTCAAGTTGGGGGCGTTGCAGTTTTGCGGAACCTTCTAAAACCACGAGGTCCAGATCAGACAGAGCCGGAGCTTCTTCTCATTGTCAGGCATGCAGACTCATTGGGGAAAAGATGCAGTCTGGTGAGGATTTTGATTGTAGCAAAGGCACCAATTTATGCAAGAAAAGTAGACAATGAAACGTTTTACCTTCACAAAGTATGCCAATAGTGATGAATCATATTTATCTAAATGTATTTATTTAAATTTAGCCAACTTAAAATGTAAAAAGTACTCATTGTGCAGCCAAAGGGGCTTTTTAGAGTTAATACATTATTCAATTATTTATGTTATATTATTATTATTGACGCAGTATCATAGATATAGAAGTAATGTTGTTGGTGGCAGTTTTGTAGCTAATTGTATATATCCTTGGGTTGTTTCATTTACTCATATTAAATATAATATAAATGTAGTGAAGTAAGAAGATGAAATATAATGGAGTAAAGGCACTTAAGGTGAGACTCAAATGATTCCTCGTCACTGATCGGATGTCACTTCTTCTAGATCTCCGACAGACCGGATGTCTTTCGGCACGTTGCTGCTCCTCACAGGTCGGGGTGACACGAGTATTTATCCCGAGAGAAATGACTGTGAAGCAGTTACAATACAAAGTGGGAAAACTGAAGATACAAATACTGCAAATGTTCAGAGGCCGATGGCCGTGTGTGTGTGTGAGTGTGTGTGTGTGTGTGTGTGTGTGTGTGTGTGTGTGTGTGTGTGTGTGTGTGTGTGTGTGTGTGTGTGTGTGTGTGTGTGTGTGTGAGAGTGAGAGAAAGAGTTTATGGAAGTTCATGACTGAATGCCCACACCTAATTACTAAAACAAGCACACACAAAGTCAAAAAACTTTAAGGGGGTTTCATTCAAGACTGGTGCACTGCTGGACACACACACACACAGACAAAAAGACACACACAGACACAAAGACACGCACAGAGACACACACCCCTTTGCAAGAAGAATTGTGCACTTCAAGGCGTTGATTAGTCTGCCTGGTGGTGCTTGCATGCATCTCCATTTAGTCATTATTGAAGGCACATCTGCTCTCTGTTAGCTGGCTCCTGTTTATATCCCCATCACCCACAATGCAAGCACACACACACACACACACACACACACACACACACACACACACACACACAAACCTCGACAGACCTGAGTGCCAGCACTTACGCAAGTCCACACACTCGGACATTCTCGTAGCCATGCCGACCGGCGTCCACGCGAACACACATGCCTGAGCAAACGCGCACCACCTCGAGGAGAATCACGATGGAGCGAGGCGCTTTCCGATCATCTCACATCAGCTCAACACTCCTCCATAAATAGAAACACCAGCTCAGCGCCGCGGGGGAGGAAACAACATTTGGCAGAACAGAATAAAGTCTGTGGTTTCTGTGGTGAAGGTGTGTGTGTGTGTGTGTGTGTGTGTGTGTGTGTGTGTGTGTGTGTGTGTGTGTGTGTGTGTGTGTCATCAAAAGAAAAGGTTCTTGGGTCAAAGAGTGATGAAACCGCCAGTCCACTTTTATTTCCTAACACACTACATAGTGTGTGCGGGTCTGCAGAGGTCTGTCTAAAAGTGTCAAACTACTTGTATCAGTGCTATCTCCAGTGTGTGTATGTGTGTGTGTGTGTGTGTGTGTGTGTGTGTGTGTGTGTGTGTGTGTGTGTGTGTGTGTGTGTGTGTGTGTGTGTGTGTGTGTGTGTGAGGGAATGTGGAAGACTGAGTCACCCTCTGGCTTGCCATCCTTATCCCTGGCATCCGAGTCGCCTGTTTAGCCCCCGGCGGCGGACGATGAGAAGTCCTCTCGATTCAATCAAACAGGCGACGTGAAGGGAAAACAGAAAAGTCCTAAGAAAAGAGCGGAAAACAATTAACTTTGACAGAGAGAGGAGCGACGGGGGGAGAGCCACAGAGTTTAGGTGGAATTGGAGAGGGGACTGAGGGAGTAGAAAGAAAGGAAAGGTAAAAAAGGAGGTAGATTAAAAAGCGAGATGAGACAATATGAGCAGCGGATGTGTCCTGCGCTCACACAGAGCTCAAGGAATGTGTTCAGCTATACTTCCATTTGGTCACGTATCACTTTGCTATATTTGAGCGATAAAGGTGCCCATGACGACCATGTGAGGAACTATTTTAAATATTTGCACACAAACGTCCTTTCTCAGAGAACACCTGCTTCTCCAGGAAGAACTCCTCCTCACTCGACGCGGACGTGCAGCTCGGAGAAGACAAGTAGCATCAAGTAGCATCAAGTAGCATCAAGTAGCCCATTCAGCCAAGCCAGCGTATAAATAGTATGATGTATGAAGGGGAAGCCGGGGGAGCCGGTTTGAATGGGCCTCATGCAGCTGCTGTAATTAAAAATAGTATTGTCATTTATTATTTACAGGTTTACAGCAGCAAAGACTGAGATGATCCACATCGAGCAGAGCCAAAGCTCAGTGACATATTCTATCATGTTATACTATTTCTTATTAACTGTGAATGCTACTATTCATCTTATCTTTAGAATTTATTGGATTTATTCCTCATTCGGTTCTGTCTGCGTATTCTCAGACCAAAACTTCATCGAGCTGTTTTGAAGGGCGGTGGATTGTACTGGGAGCACTGAGGTGTTGCCCCTTGGTGGGGTGTGAGTGTAGGGCCACAGGGAGGTCACACTATGCTCACACAGGTGTGTGGAGCTAATCCGTCACTGCATTGGTCGACCCACAGGGTTCTGGGCTCGGAGCAGCCGCTCCACCTCCGTGCTGAGGAGGCTAGCGTAGCTGAGCAGTTTCTTTTCAGCCGCCCGAACACACTCAGAGCGCCTACATGTTTTATATATTTCCCGTCTGGATATTTTGTCCCACCCCATGTATACGTTAGATATGATGAAGTATAAAAGTGTCGGTAAACATGGGGTCTAGCACTTTGTTTTTTATTTTAATAAATGCTCCTCTTTTAAAATTTGTTGTCTTTTGGTGCAACGCAATTTCCTTGCTGGCTTTCCCCGACACTATTAGGCGCTATAAGGCTCTGAAACGTCCGAACCCCCGATGCAGATGGGGCTGGGCCATAGAGAAAATGAAATATCGCAACATTTTAGACCAAATTATCTAGATTGATGTTGTAGGGTTGACCATTGGTGCTTTTATAAAACATTTACAGAGATGTTTTAATAAATGAACAGCTACAACGGTCTGGTAAATTTAGACAGTTGGGTTATCTTGACCAGAAAAAGACAGCCCTTATACCATAGCATAATATTACGATATCCAAAATCTAAGAGAATATCTATAGTTTCATGTCACAATATCGATATAAAATGTATATTTTGCTTCTGTAAATCCAACAGCCGTTTTGCCAGCGTGTTGAACAGATGTCCAGGGGTCCTGAGTTAAAAAAGACCAAACCAGCAGACCAGCTCCAGTCATATGAACGTGGTCCTGAGAGGGATTAAGAGAAACAACGCGCAATGCTGGAGGCTTCATTTAAAACTAGAAGCCGCCTCCAGCGCTCATCAGCGACGTGTTCTTCTGGACGGAGCTGCTGCTTTGACAGTCTATCTGCAGAGAAGTGGGTCTGCCTTGAAAATCTGTTCAGTCGATGCCACCTGCCAGTGTATCCAGTCGTACCGGCTGATTTAGAGCCTCTCTTTGTTTTTCAATCTTCAGCCAAGTGTGGCCGAGTCCGTTTGAGAACAGCAGCTCTGCGCTTTGTGAACTGAACACGTCAGAGGCACCGCTTCAGAAATCACCGCAGTGAGACAGCCAGATTGTTTTCAATCACCGAAACGAGCCGACAACGGCTTCAGCTCTCAGGAGAAACGTCAGTAGTATCTCAGCCATTTGCATGCATTTCACAAGTGAAGGCACGGTCCTGGTTTTCCTCTTTGGAAGTTGCAGCCAACTTATTAGACGAAGAGGCTCTTTAGAGGCGGCCCCTCGGCTCCGGCTCTTTCATCTGTGAACACTCGCTGCCTACCGACACGACCAGAGGAGGACCACGGGGCGTAAGAGGAGCGCTGATGGGGTTCAGCTGCCGTTTGCTGTCTCATTAGGCCGCTTCTTTTGTCTCTGTCTCCCAACAAGTGCTTTGCTTTGGCACCCTGGCAACAGAAAGAAGGCTCTCTTGGATGATACAGATCCCTCTCTAAATGGACGCTTTAACACTACATGTCATCATTCACACCCATTCACACACTGATGGGAGGCGCTACCATGCAAGGTGCCACCTGCCCATCAGGGCTCTACTTCACCATTCATACCTATTCGGAGAAATGTAGGGTTCAGTGTCTGGCCCAAGGGCATGGACATGGTCTAGTGGAGCCGAACCGCCGACCCTCTGATTGAAGGACGAGCCCTCTCTACCACCGAGCCACAGTCGCCCCCGTGGACAAATGTAATCTTGGCAAATTGAGCTTTTAGCGAGAAACGGGAATAACGTTTTTAGAAGGAGATGTTTTCACAGCAACATAGATATGTATTAGAGATGAATTATGGTCTGTTCACTTCCTAACACTAGCTCTAAAATGCTTATCATCATTAAAACTACTCATGACAAGATATTTTAATGAATAGAAATACCATGTTTTTACTATTACTAATCATTTGAATTGTGTGTTTTTATGCAAATAACCACAAAATACGAATATAACAAAGTAAAAGGATAACATGCAGGACGCCCCAGAAATCAAATAAAAACACAAGACAAAGAGCAAACGTTCAGCAGCAAAAAAACGTGATCGATTCATTCCTGGAAATTATATTTGCCCCCTTTTTTTCTGACTATACGTTCCGTCACACACACACACATACACACACACACACACACACACACACACACACACACACACACACACACACAGTGACTCCAGCTCAGTACATTGAGACAAACGTGATGGCAGAGAGAAGGAAAAGATCCAAAGTGAGAACTGTCGATGTATCAAACCCAATACACCTTCACCCTCACAGGAAACAGCAGCAGTTCATCACGACATGTGACCAACAAGCAGAGCATCAATGTGCACAAAAGCTGCACGTCCTCGTCCTCTGCACGTAACATTAGTGATGTCATACAGAGTTTGATCACAAGAACAGGAGAATCAATGAAAGCTAATCGCTCAGCTAATTCTTTAGCTGTGACTGTATTTGGAGGATTTGGGAACTTTTTGTAGATAGTTGGGCTGAGGCTGCAGTCATTGTGATTCCAATCGGATTCATACAGATGCGTCAGTCCGAATGCTCTGGCTGCTGAAACCAGATTTTTAAGTGTCTATTATTGAGTCACTAGCAACGTCTCAAGCGCTGGATGCTACTTGATGCAGCTAGATGCTGTTGGATGCTACTAGATGGTGCTACATGCTAGTTGATGCTGTTGGATGCTACTAGATGGTGATAGATGCTACTTGATGCTGCTAGATGCTATTGGATGCTACTAGATGGTGCTACATCCTACTTGATGCAGCTAGATGCTATTGGATGCTACTAGATGGTGCTACATGCTAGTTGATGCTGTTGGATGCTACTAGATGGTGATAGATGCTACATGATGCTGCTAGATGCTATTGGATCCTACTGGATGCAGCTTGATGCTACTAGATGGTGATAGATGCTACTTGATGCTGATATATGCTATTGGATGCTATTAGATGGCGCTAGATGCTACTTGATGCTACTGGTTGCATACACTAATGTTACAACCATGGAATCAGCGATCCTTGAGCAGTTCTAGACAATGCTGCAAGTGGTACTTCTACATTAACAAGTATCTCCTCTACATAAAGCACTGATTCAACATTTTACTTTGCCTTTGTTTCCAAATGTCTCTCATACTTTAACCATAGACAGAGTACAGTAAGTCACTTTACTTCATGTTAAGTGCTATGGTGCCTTTAAAAGCCATACAGGAGTAGAAAACCCCCTGTATTAATCGAGTGGTTTTGTCCGTTTATGATGTGATATGGATTCCAGGCTCCACAGAATGAGGATGAAGTTGGTCTGAGGCTGTTTCTGTTTAGTGCCTCCCTGCTATTAGCAGCTTTTATGATGAGCATTGATCAGAAGGCCTGGTGCTTCCCCTCTGCTACTTACCGTAACAATTTCAAAAGATGGCTAACGGCTTACAGTATCTGCACTCCACCGATGCCGCACTCTGCCACCCATAATTACCTTCTTTTTTCCGAGTAAGCAGATCTGCACCGTGCTTCATAATCAGCCATATGCCCCGCAAAGACAGCGGACGGCGGTGGCACGGAGAAATTGCTGTGGAGCGGGGGTATTGATTTCACTCATCCCCGCCGGCGCTGGGACTTGTAAAACAGGTGTCTGCTGATTCTCTTGTGGAGTTATTCCACGCTCTGCTGGTAATGCAGAGGAAGAGTAATAGAAGGAGACATATCAAGGTCACCCTCTCCCCCGGGAGCTACCACACAGCTTATCCTCCTCGCTGTCCCGTCGGCCAGCTGTGCGGGGACGCTTGTCCCGGCCAGGTGTGAGCGGACGTGAGGTCGCTGCGTGGATGTGAAGCCGGCCGTAGTTGATAAAGAACATGTGTGACCTGGAAAACGTCCCCCGGGGAACAGAAAGGTTAAAGGTGGCTCAGAAACGTCAATACATGAGGGTCGGAGTAATTACACACACTCGCTGTAATTAGGATCAATTAATGAGACCCATTCTTTTCTTTTTGACGAGCATTCTTTGAGCCAAAGGTTTTATGTTTGCTTTGAAACATGGCTGCAACTAATAACTATTTTCATTCTGAATTCATTTTAATATATCCAATATAATTATAATATATAATAATAATATAATATATTCAATATATCCATCACGATTTCCCAGAGTCTCAGATGACGTCTGTATGTCTTGCTTTGTGTCACAAACAATCAGAAAGATGTTCAATGCTTCGTCTTAGAAAATCCTCACGGGAGAAGTTTAAACTAAAATATTATTAATCTGTCCATCATAAATGGCGATTGATCAGTTATGATAACTGTTGTCTACTAGTAGGTTTTGTCCTATATATCTTATGTGTCGTAAAGTGAAACTTCTTGCTTTTCAACCCTGTCTCAAGAAAATGACGTCCCCCACAACTATACTGCATTCTCAATTATGTTCTACAGGGTTTTAAGTTTGACCATATATGGTAACTTCCGCACGCTGTACATATGGCATCCTCTTACCATGCCTCAGTACGTTCAAGAATCACATGATCTTCACCCAGCCAATCAGCAAAGTTCACCCTAGGTCACACCAGCCACCTTTGTGTCATTTGACCAATCAGCAGAGACCTGGAGTGCATTGGACTTTCTCTTTTTTCTGGATCACGGAAAAGACGGTTTAGCAGCGCGACTCTCTCTACAATCACGGGTCAAACGACTAAACTAACCATAGCAAGTTGCTGAAACTCACGTTATGCTTGAATAGTTGCACTAAGTGATTACATGCTTAGTGAAATTATCGAAATTATGGCATGAAAAAAGAAGGCACCATGTTTGATCGTACGCTCGTTCACGTAGAAACTAGAGTGTCCATTTTTGACCATATGCCCTATACAGCTAACAAGCAATATATGGCGGCTGTAGCTCAGGGGGTAGGCGGTTCGATCCCCAGTCCCCCCATAGTTCACATGTGGAAGTGTCCCTGAGCAAGACACTGAACCCCTAGCTGCTCCCCGGGCGCCTCTCAGGGCAGCCCACCGCTCCCTAACCAAGGATGGGTGTGAGAATGCAGAGAAGAATTTCCCCAAGGGGATTAATAAATGATAATCTCTTTCTTTCATTTTGTTATGAGGGTGTGGTGTGGAGGACCCAAACGCACGGTCACGCAGCAGTTCAAAAATCGAATGCGGACTTTATTTTTTAAATATGCAAAAAACAAAGAATAGACACAAACAAATACTACGCCCGGTAATGTCCAGTGACAACAGGGGGTCCTTCTCTCCTGCTCCAGAGTCTGGAGGGCAACTCAACCGAGCTCGTGTTCAAACTCTCCAGAAGAATACCAGACGGGTTACTGGAACGACCTGACAACGCGCCGGAGGAAGCCATGGTCCTTATATCAGCTGCCGGTGATCACTGCAATGAACCACAGCTGGGCCAGAGGAGGGGGGCGTGGCAGTGGGCGGAAACTGTAGGCTGACAAAACACAACATCAGCACATGGCCCACAACAACCAAACAGACAGGAGGGAAACAAACAGGGGAGCACAGGAGCAGACAGGGATCTAACACATACACTTTACTAATACGGGAATACAGCTCAGGACTTTATGTTTTAATGTTGCCAACGTGTTGTATAACACAATGCAGTGATTCAGAGAGAATGTTAACCCATTTCTAGAAATATTCAAGCTATAAATAGTGAATGAGTGATTTGTCAGTTTATGACCTTATAACAGTTGTTTTATGTTTTATTGCTTGTGTTTAATTTTTTAGGAAGTGTCTGCTTGTGTTGTCGACGGCAAGAGGAGGCGGCAGACTGTTGTCGTGCCAACCCACCCTGCCATCAGTGATGAAGAAGAAGAAGAAGAAGGCCTAATGTATGAAGGCCTAATGTTGTTGATGTGTATGTTGACTGTTCCAGTACCAGCACGTCTTTTAATCTTCTAAAAGTGATGTTATAATAATATAAAATACATGTTCCTTTCACCTTGTATGTGTATTTCTTGTATTTTTTATACACATACAGTGGATGGTGTTGCTGCAGAGAAAAAAGAAGCTATTGATTGCACTTCAGCACTTCATACACAAGATGCATTTGCCAACTGCAGCAACTAACCTTGCCAACTAAAACAAATGAGTAACGTCTACACACTGGCTCCTAATAGCATCTATCATGTTTGACACAGAGCCTGTGCTGTCGGTAAAATGAGGTGTTTTTATGGTGTGATGCAAATTAAAACTGGCATTTGGAGAAGCAGTCAAAGCACCAGTAATATCTACTGAAGTGTATCAATCCTGTTTTCGCTGCAAAGTGCTAAAAAGAAAAAATAGCCTGTAAAAGTCAATCTTACAGTTAGACGTGAAACCTTCGCTCCCTGTAGATTTGAAAAGGAGTCATTACTAACTTGCCTGCGGTTTAAATGTGTTAAGAAACCTCGGCACTCCTCCCCGGCACATCTGTGGGTTTCATATTTTTAGCAAATTATGACTAAATACGCTGCTTCCATTCTGATCCTCCTGCACAAACTGTCTGGAAAGAGAGCGCTCAACAACCCGTCCACAGCAGGGGGGTCGATACGGCAGTGGATCGCCATAGTATGGATCTTTTATTATATTAATGTTTGGCCGTGTGTGTGGGGTGAAATCTCCTCTCGCTCAAGTCGCGTCATACGTGAAGAGTTGCTGTTAACATTTCAGAGGGAACCAACACTCCAGCCTTATGTCTGCCAAAAAGTGCCTTCAATCAGCAGTGTGGGAGCATTTGGGGAGCTGGTACCGTTGGCAATGCTGACATCAACAGCTGTTATAAAGCAGGGAGCAGAGCCACGGAGGTTCCATTGAGTTCCACTGAGGTGCGTTCATGCTCCAATTCAGTTGAAATGAGTATTGGACGAAAGTGAATTATATCGCGATCATGATGTGTTCCAATGTAATCTTGTAAAATGTCATTTTGGTGAGAAACTAGAAACTTAATTCAGTTGTTTGAAGATGTTTTCACAATATTAGTATATTTCCATCACAGCAAGAAATGAGAAAATGCAAGAGAACCAACAGGAAAATAAATAAATCCGGTCTGTCGTAGTAAAAACAGACTTTTCTGAGTCATGTGACATAACAAGCTGCTCTTATTGACTAATGATTAATAACGACTTCTCCTCAAACTAATCCTCCAGCTTTGGTACTAAAATACCTCTTTCTGCAACATGTGGTGAACTATACATACAGGATAAAGTACACGTCATGGTGAACTATACATACAAGATAAAGTACACGTCATGGTGAACTATACATACAGGATAAAGTACACGTCATGGTGAACTATACATACAGGATAAAGTACACGTCATGGTGAACTATACATACAGGATAAAGTACACGTCATGGTGAACTATACATACAGGATAAAGTACACGTCATGGTGAACTATACATACAGGATAAAGTACACGTCATGGTGAACTATACATACAGGATAAAGTACACGTCATGGTGAACTATACATACAGGATAAAGTCACAACTCCTAGTGGGTGGCTCCTCCCTCTCTTCCTGGGCGGAAGAGGAAGAAGTGAAATGCTTCCATACATTAGCTTTTAAGCCAGGCTGTATTCAGCCGCCCTCACCAAAACTCCTCTCGTATTTAGTTTAGCATTTAAACAAGACCCTCGTGTATCATCTCTGTTGCATTCAGGGTCAGCGGTTAAGAATGGAAAGCCTGGTGTCACAGAATTGTTTTAGACGATTATAACGTTGGGAATTATTGAGTTTTCTGCATCGAGTCCTAATCGTTCAAGAGAGAATCACAATGCATCTAAGAATGCTCTCTCTCTCTCTCTCTCTCTCTCTCTCTGGATGAATGCACTGAAGAAAAAGGTCTCAAAGGGCAGTACGGGAGAATAACACCACCCACAATAAGGAAGGACGTCTGCAGTGCATTCAAAGACGGTGTCAGCAGGAGAAAAGTGTCTGGAAACGATGCGCTGTGGGAAAGGACAATTAAAACTACCGCGCATTTGATGCTAAAGCGTTTCAAAACGTTTCATTGATTTGTATAAAGTGATCTTGAATTAGATTATTTCCTGGAGACAGAACATTCAGCTCTTTGTTGTTGTTTTTTGGGGGGGGGTGGGAAGTTGTTTGTGAATCAACTTGGAGGACGATCGTGTGCCTCGGCCCACAGGCCGTGATGAACAAAAGCGAGATGAGTAATGAATGTGATCAGATTTCATTATCGTATAGCGATTTATTGTCGTCCTTGGCACTGACGTGGGAGTAACAGCAAAACATATTTGTCTTGTATTGACAGCGTGCGCACATAGACAACGGAACAAGAAGAGAAGAAAAAGACAGTGGGAGAGGAAGATGAAGGGAAAGTGAGCTGATCGTCAGCACACTTTCATGTATACTTGGGAACACAACCACACTCTCACCCACAGAGTCCCATACAGAACTGAGAGGTAAAAATAGCCTCCGCAAACAGCATAAGAGCACAAAGCCAATTAACTGGTATTGTGTTTAGAGGCTTCCAGCACTCCAGAGGCTTCACATTCCACCAGCGAGAACGCTGGAGCCGTTAGCTAAAACAGACATCAGCTTTTGTTTTAGATGCAGGAAAGAGATAAAAAGAAGGAGAAAATCCCCCCTCGGATACTCAGAACTGTTATGTGGAGCATAATCAATCTGGAACATTCAGTGCAATCCTGGAGACTTGGAGTGCTTGTTGTCTTCCGTCTTGCCACCAACATGCCTTATCTACTGCTGCTTGTGTACATTTACCCAAAATGCCATTGGACAACCTCCCCGAGGACGGACATGATCCATGATAAAAAGTAGGTCCCAGAAAAGAGAGGTCCTTTGTCAATGCACTTTTGTGTACTAACGTGCACCACAGAGTACTTGTGTTTCTCATGTCTGCAAAATATACATAGGAAACATTTTATCTGGCATCACTCAACTGCCTTGGCTCAGTATTCAGAATTGCCAGACCAATAAACAGTGTGAGAAGCACGAGGCTGCGTTAGTGGAGGCATGTTGGTTCAGCCCCCCAGGAGAAAGGAAAAGGACTAAGTTTGAAATTACACACTGGCTTAGATTGCGGCAAAGAAGTATTTTACAAATCTAGAAAGTTATTGTGGCGACGTATTCTGGTATTCAGTTTTATGTCCCAATGTGATCTACCAGGAATTCACGCTGGCACGTAGTTGATTGGCCGGTGCGTCGCGCTGGCCTGCAGCAAAAGGTGCAATGTGGAATGTGCATTTCACCTCTACTGCTGGGTCCAAACAATCTACATGTACAGTCACCAGTTATGTGAAAAGTAGAAATACCGCCTCATAGTTGTATGCCTCCAGTTGCATGCATCCTAACCAGTCAAGTGGTACATTTACATCCATGTTTGTCCAATAGTCATCACTTCATCATTTTTGTTTGTTGTTGTTGTTGTTTGTTTGAAATTGCATGAGATTATGGACCAAGATGTTGATGGCCAAAGACTAAGATGTTGACGACCAAGATGATGGCACTCACACACACACAAAGGGCGATACATAGGAAGATTGTGGAGTTTGTATATTTATGTCAAATCAACTGATTGCCATAATGTAAACACACAAAGGCAAAAGGTAACATTTATTCATGCTAAACACTTTTACTCACAGTTTTTTGTGATTTCTCTATCACTGACAATGACTTCAAGAATAACAAGTTTAAGTTAAAGCTGCTATTGTATGATTTATCGACAAATCACACAGAGATTGTAGAAGATTGTAGAACTACAGTGGCCTACAGGTAAGATAATAACGTGAACGTCTCTCTGCTGAGACAGACAGACAGACAGACAGACAGACAGACAGACAGACAAGTTTGTTTTTTAATTATTATTAGTGATGTAATTATCTTAGAAAGTGTTGGAACCAGAAGAGAGTGTAAAATGCTGGTGACAAGGATCCACTGTCCTGTGTTGTCCAATCCACAATTGAAAACACAAAAGTATTACATGCGGTGACATAAAACAAGCTGCAAAGCATCACATTTGAGAGACATTCGCTTTATTTTTGTATGCGTGTCTGTGTCCTAATTTTCTGAACCATTGGTCAATCGCTTCGGCGCTTCAGAGGAGGCAGAAACAGTCGCCTCTCGGCTTGACCTCGTTCACTGCCGCTGTACTTTGTCATTTTTATTGAGTTCTTCCCGTCCTCAAAAGGAGAGCGATCGCACTGTTTCCCCGAGCTCCAGACGGAACTGACCACTACTGGTGTTGTCGTCGTTATTATTGAGTTTTCAAATAGTCACTAAAGAAAAGAAAAAGAAGCTCTTTCCTCCACCGTCGCAGGAAAGTCAATTGCTGCGTGAGGACAGTTTGCTCTGATATCACAGTGGGAACTGCTGATTGTTTGGTTTACCACCTGTGGTCTGAAGCCTGGAGAAGATTGCCAGCCGCCCGCTGTGGGCACTGCTGAGTGACTGATGGCTGTGTGTGTGCGTGCGTGTGTGTGTGTGTGTGGACAATGTGTCGACATCTCTCTATCACATTTTCTTGTTCTGTTGCTCATTTCTTTAATTTTCTGTCTGAAGGCCTTTGCACGTGATAAATAAACGATAGGAAACTTTTGATACATAAGCTAATGTAAGTTATTTTATCAGTTGTCAAGGTTGAAAAGAGGAATAAAGTTTGCATTCATGGTTCAGACTCGGACAGGTGCATTCTTTCAAATTTCTAATTTGGGTTTGTGGACTGACATTTTGAAGCCTGGAGTTTGGCTTTTTGGCCGTCGCCATCTTGAATTGCGGTGATCACATCTTGGTTTCTTGCAACCAGTGAACGGAAGTGACCATATTTGGACTGCGGAGGAGTGTTGTAGAGCATACGACTCAGCGACCTCTCATAGACTTCTATACAATCTGACTTCTTTGTGCAACCAGAAGAGTCGCCCCCTGAAGGCCAGTTGAGAGAATACAAGTTTAAGACACTTCAGAACCGGAGGTTGCCACCTGGATTGTATAGAAGTCTATATAAATGACTCTACTTCTCTTGATTTATTCCCTCGGTAAACATTGTAAACATGAGTTTATGTCTCAATCTCTAGTTTCAAGTCTTCTCCAATACAGCATGATGTTCATTTAGTAAATTATGCTCATTTAGAGTCAAACAAATGGAGTATACTACATCTGTATACCTCTGCATCACTCCTCTGCCTTCCAAATATGGTCACTGGTTGCAAAAGGAATCTTAAATGATCCACTAGTTGTCGTAATCTTTACTGCCAGCACATTTACAGAGTGAAGTGTCTAAAAGGGGCTTTCGTACCTCACACTCTTACAGCTTTTATCTCTACACTGTTTCTGCGCCACTGGAGGACCAGCGCTGCCTTTGTTTGCCAGCTGCAATGGAACCGTTGGGGAGAACCAAGGGCTGTTGAAAGGTCCCTACTGTCCTTGGACCCGTGTGGCCTACATGTTGCCGGCTCACTTGTTTGTTTGTGGGCGTCACGCTGCCCCTCGGTCCTCTCTGCTCCACTCGTCTTCCTCAGACTTAATCTGGAGGATAAGGGACGGCAGAAAAGGACCCGATCTCGCTCCTGCCTGCTTTAGTTTGTTCTCAAACAGCTTCACCTGCCTCCTTCTCCCTTTGCTTCCACCTGTCATGCGTGGATCCCCGGGGACGCTTCAGATATGCTGCTCCATAACGCAATAAATAGATTTGAGTGACGATTATTGTTACATATCTCTCAAACTGATTTTTATTTTCAACCACTGCGTCAGGCAGCAGTAAGACAGTCCTCATCAAAGACACCATCACCTGGCTTTTATGTGTGTGTCTCTTTGTGAAATGGCGGCCCTGTGAATGACTCTGTATTGTTGGCTGCTGCATTCTGTGAAGGTGGTCTCAGCGAAACCTTTAAAATATAAGAATTCTGTGCTTCAGTCCAGCAGACTGCTTATCTAAACTATACTCAATCAAACTTTATTTCAGACTCAAGGTCCAGATAGTACAAAACATTAAATAGAATAAAATACATACACACAATTACAATGCATGGACCTGCCAATGCCTCGGGGCTGGTAGCGTGTCGTAAAACCAAGATGATTTCATTCTCATTCATTAACTCGACAGATACATTTTTACATAAGATGTCTTATATAATCTTTGTCAGGCTAAATAACTTCCAGTTCTGCCTTTTGACGTTGACGTTATTGTTGTAAAATAATCTGTTACCTTAACCAGCGCGAAACCTTTTGGGTTTTTACAAAGAGATGTAATACACAGCACTGTGTCATCAATGTTTAAAGAATATATAAAATTCAGTTTGTACACTTACACTCATATTTTATTGAATACTTATTAAATAACAATTTTTAAAGGATTTTTTTATGGAGTGCCTTCACGTACCCCCATTTGAGAACAACCAGAGCCGTCAGAATTTTATTGAGTCTGTTTCACAATTACTTAAAAGTTCCTTGTAGTAATTTAAAGTTATCTCTAATGGTTGAGGCAACATGGAATGAACCCAAATGTGCACCAT
The DNA here is from genome assembly GCF_910589615.1 of Taurulus bubalis. Classification (NCBI taxonomy): domain Eukaryota; kingdom Metazoa; phylum Chordata; class Actinopteri; order Perciformes; family Cottidae; genus Taurulus; species Taurulus bubalis. The sequence continues at coordinate 3,416,273 of NC_136604.1, read as the reverse complement.
GCAGGAGGACAGGACCGGGCCGTGATGTCCTGGGGAAGATACACAAGCTTACAGGCAGCACAGACACCGGTACAGATCCAGGTTCAGATAGGAAGATAGGAAGCATTATGAGCGTACATGGGAAAGTAAATATACTGCAGAGCTGATGAGGGAAAGTGGAAACCGGTGGGCAGGTGAGAGTCAGGTGACGGGGACAGGTGGGAGAGTCACCTGGTGGATGGATGGAGAATGTAGATGTAGGTACCACGCTCATGTCACATGGAGCCGGAGCCAGCAGCCGGTTAGCTTAGCATAGCATAAGGACTGGAAGCAGAGGGAGAAGGCGAGCCTGACTCAGTCCAGAGGTCACAAAACCCAACGACGAAAAAATATGAATGCTGTACATTACAGCATACATGTTTTTTAACAGTATGTCGGTAGCTGAGAGATGAAAAGCAACACACTGACCATTGCACACACACAAAAATACAGCACAATAAATGTACTTGACAAAATATGTATTTTATGGTAAAACGAGCAAAACCCTCGCTGTCTTCCTGAGTTGCATCCTTATGATCTGTATGCTAATCACTCTTTAAAAGTAACGAACTGATGCGGTTGTCCTCCCCAGAGCAGACATGTAATGTGCCGAGCTGCAAGCTGGGTCCATCAGACGTACACGACCCAGCAACCAAGCTAGTTTATCTAAATCCTTCAAAAGAAGACGTGTCAGAGATTAATTGTAGGCGCTCTGCATACTGGATGCACCTCTCCCCACCGAGCGGACCCAGCTGAGTAGTTTGCAGCTCCAAACTGCTTCGCTGAGAAAGTCCCGCAGCAGAGTCCGAGCGGCTCGTCCTGCAGCAGACTGATGGATAATTACCACGGAGACTGGCGTGTCCCCGCTGCTATCAGGCTGCACCTCAACAGGCCAGAAACAGACACCGCTAACCAGCCAGAGCAGGGACCGCTGGACACACACCGGGATTGTTCCATTATGGTCGCTCACTGCTTTTACTCTCTCATTCCATTTCCTCTCTCCATCTCACATCTATCTATCTATTTATAAAAATCCATCTATCTATCTATCTATCTATAAAAATCCATCTATCCATCTATCTATCTATCTATCTATAAAAATCCATCTATCCATCTATCTATCTATCCATCTATCTATCTATCTATGTATCTATCTATCTATCTATCTATGCATCCATCCATTTATCCAACGTAAATATATAATATCACGAGAAAAACAACAAAATAAAAACAGGTCTAATGTGAGGATAAAGCACAATGCATGTCAGCCAGGAGGGGGCGACTCCTCTGGTTGTATAGAAGTCTATATAAATGACTCTAATGTCTCAATCTCTGATACACTGCATTGGATCATTATTTTGCAATTCCAAATCAATATAAAATGAAAATGAAATAAAATGGTGTGTATTCAGTAAATGATCCCATTTAAAGTCCCCACCACGGCGTTGTCCAGTCTGGGAGATGGATGCAAAAAAACAAGATGGCGGCGGCCAAAATATCAATCTTGAGGCTTCAAAATGTCCACAAACCAATGAGTGAAGTCACAGTGACGACGTCCACTTCTTATATTCCGTGAATACTTTAATCTCAGAATATCTGAATTTTGTCTCTCTGAATATTAGCCCCCAGCCAAGTCATTCTGTTTTTATAATTACAATAGTCATAATACACGTCTTACAATCTAGAGGCAAGCTGGTTCAACAATAATTACAACATTTAATTGCAAAATAACTTAAGAGATGAACTAAACATCACAGATTGATGATTCTAGAGCGTTTCCGAGGGAGGCTTTGCCCTTTACATTATTAATAATTGTTTACTGTAATATGTTTTGCCTTGGGTTTCTTTGCCTTGCTAATTTCCTGTTGCCACACATACACACACATACACACACATACACACACACACACACACACACACACGCGCACACACACACACACACACACACACACACACACACACACACACACACACACACACACAGGAAAGCCATGTTTCTGCCTCACAGGGAGTGGTTTTCTGAATCAGAGCCTGTCGTGAGAGGCTGTGCTGAACAGTAGGATCTGCTTTCTGCCGGACTTCCTGTTGGATCAACGTACTGCTGCAAATTAAAGCGACTACTGGGTCTGACTCGTTCCTATGGACACCCTGTAGTGTTGTCCATCGAGGCAGGAATGCCAGATATTCCCCTTATTTATAAACTTTTAAGGGCCTTTTTGCAATTATTTGATAGTGACAGTAATGAGATGACAGCAAACAAACAGAGGACAAAGGAAGGTCACGAGCCGGACTCAAGCCAAAGCCGCCGCGCTCACACGTCCAGCATCTTTAACCCCTGGGCCACCTGGACGCCCTGATAGTCCTTTAAACAAAGAATAATAATAACAATAAAGGAAGAGCTTATTTACTAATCAGTAAGTCTTTCCTTGTGTTACGATGTCAACTTGAATGGTTGAATCAGTGCTCTGTACATCAATGCACATTCAATATAACTTAAAGCTAGGGTTGACAATCTTTAAAAACTAGCGAAAGTACACTAGATTAAAAAAAGATGATCCAACTAAAAACTGTACAGCCCGGTGTTAGCAACTCTTTTCCAATGATAGCAACTAGCAGCACTAGCTCCAAAAGTCGCCAACTCAGTAATGCTTATAGCGCCTCCCTCCAACGCATCTCTGTCGGGCGGAAACCTTTATGTCCAAAACCGCTGCTTTTCAGCAGATGAGAAATATAAAGTGCTTTTAAAACAATGTAACACTGCGCAGTCAAAGTTGGCACTGTGTTGTATTTGGTGACTGCTAAATGGACTTGCCTTTGTTCGTCTTCTGACTGCACGTCAACATTCAAACACAATCAAACTCTGATTTAGTTTTTCGACAACCGAATGTCGAGGTAAGTGTTTTTTTGTCCCCCGTTGATTAGAATGGCAACAAGGCCACACAAGTGCATCGCTTTAGCTAGCTAGCTACGTAGCTACGTCAACATCATTGCTGGACTCCGTTGAGGGTGCCGTACAGCTCATGTTCCAAGACTTATCCTACGAAAAGTTACCCTTCCACTTTTCTTGTATTTTCCTACGAGGGCCAGCAACACGTGTCGATTTCCGTTTGTTACATGCATCAAGTCTTTTCAAAATAAAGTTCTGTCTTCACAGGAAATTCCGCTAGGTTGAGGCAACAAAAGCACTTAGTTGGGTTTAGAAAAAGATCATCTTTTACGTAAAAAATGAACCACGGAAGTGCCGTTACTGAAGTACGTAAGTTACGTGACCAAAACATCGACATTGACTTCTGTTTCACTCGGGGAATGAACGCCTCCTGGCCGAAAGGTCGCTGTTCTCTGGACCCACCCCCCTCCCTCCAGTAGTGTCTGCGTTCCAGAGCTTTACGGTCGGGACCGGCCTCATTCATTCATGGTGCATCCAGTTCATCATGCTAACAAGCCTGCTGTGCTGATGGAAACACGCTGTGGTTACACTGTCAGTGATGTGAGTTTAATTACTTCATGTGTAACGGCAGCTCTTCCCCAGCGTGGCCTCCGCCGCGTGTCTGACTGACGCCTCCCCCAGGTCCTGAAGGCAGCTTTGGCAGCTCTGTCTGGGCTTTACCTCCCAGGCAGACGCTACGGGCTGAGCACTCTGAGGAGGACGGAGCTGAAGTGAGACCAGATCGACAACCACCACGCAAACATCTTAGATTCAGTTTTAATATCTTCTTAATGGAAAATATCATTTTCAGAATCACCACCAGACACACATTAGAAGAAGCTAAATTATAGCTGTTAAAACCATACGTTCTTCAAGTAAAAAAGGACTTTGTATTTCAAGACAGCTTAGAACTTCCCTCCTTTTCCTCTGGACAGTCTTTTGGATTCAGCAGCTAGAGTATGGTGCGATTACATTGTTCGCATCCTGAGCTTATTTTTGTGTCTTAACAAACTGTACAAAGTCTTAGTGGGTGTCTTGGGGACACTGGACGTTTTAAGGGCTAACATTGTTTTAGAAGTGTTATTGTATTATATAGTGTTAGTACCTTGCCCCCCGACAGCATTAATTTCTGGTTATTATAATTTAAAATGCTTTGTGTAACTTGTGGACTCGCCTGCTTTCAAAGCTCTCACAGGCGGTCCACTCCCAGCTGCAGTCTCCACGTCCAGATTAAACATTAATCGTGCAGAGCCGCCGCCGATCCTGACCTGCGGTCTGATCCACTATGGCAGAGCACTTTAAGTCAGGATCACTTCTGGATCTTCACTCTTCTCTCAAAGTGAACTTTCCTCACATGAGGATGCTCAGAAGATGTTGGTTCTCTTTGGATCTACCTACATGAGAACAACCATTCTAGTGATGAAGTTCAACAGATCAGATCCTCTCTCTCTGACACCTGTCAGCTGTCCTTCATCTCCACCTCATTCAACCAGACTTCATGCTCTAGTTCAAGCAACACAGACTGGACTTTTCTCTGAGTAAGAACAACTGAACTGGAAAACATCAAAAGCGCTTATTGCTTTTGTATAAAGTTAATCCACTGCTGGTCTTTAACATACATCTTTAAGGTAAGCAACCAACTGAACATGACAAAAGGAGTGGCTTGTCCCTCACAGGGACCCATACTGCTCAACTCTGTCTCCTAAAAATGACGTTCCCCCAGAACTAAAACTCTCTCAATTACGTTTGACCAGAAACGTATGTCCTCCCTGATTACGTTTGTGTTTGACATGTTGCACATAGTTAAGATGTGTAGATGTATTTGCACACTATACTGCCAAAAAAAGCAGCCAATGTAAAATATGTTATGAACTTGCTGTATATGAAACCACAGCTGGATTCATATAATTGGTATATAAAATGTGATATGTGACCCACTTTGACTTAAAAAGAAACATAATTTGTTTAACTATATTCTACCGCATTAATCATGTTTTGTCAAATGGTGGAAATCTTTATTTAATGCCCTCTGTTGTTAATCTTTTTCTTTCTCCACACGGGACTGAACTGTACTTTTCATGCCTGCAGACTCATTTACAACCTGCAATATGTGGAATGAGGTTCTCGCTCCTCTCAGAGTCGGCTATGAGACGCGTTGCACCAGATGGAAGAGCGATTAATCCACAGCTTTTTGGGGGGCCCCCGTCATAGCTTGGGGTCCCCTTCAAAACCGTAACCCACTTCCAGGCCACTTATAGCGGCGGCGGTGGAGACGCCGAGTCAAAGCCGAATGATTAATGACGTTATTAAACAGTTTAGAGAGGTTGTGTGTTCTTCTGGCTGCGGCCAATTTAGAGTGATTTGTGAGGTGAAACAATGTAGGAATGAAGTGGAGCGTGTTCGAGTGTGTGTGTGTGTGTGTGTGTGTGTGTGTGTGTGTGTGTGTGTGTGTTGCTTTTTGTATATAGTGGGTCCCGAGTGTGAGTGTGTCGGGGGAAAGGTGACTTGAGCGTGTGTGTGTGTGTGTGTGTGTTGCTTTTTGTATATAGTGGGTCCCGAGTGTGAGTGTGTCGGGGGAAAGGTGACTTGAGCGTGTGTGTGTGTGTGTGTGTGTGATAGAGAGAGAGATGCAAAGGTCAAACTGGGGACAGGTGGAAATAAGCCAATAAGCCAGAATCTCATTTCCTGTGAACTGGAGGGAAAAAAGAGTGAGAGACGGAGGGGAAAAGAGGAGGGGGGAGAGGGAGGGGGGGGGGGGGGGTCGTAAAGGAGAAAGAAGAATGTCCTTGGTTGAAATTTGGAGCGAGGAAGGTAAAGGAGAATAGAAAAGATGAGCAGAAAAGGCAATGTAGGAGAGTAAATATCTAAATGGAGTGGGAGAGAGGAAGAGGGATGATGAAAGGAGAGGAACAAGAGGAGATAGGAGAAAAGGAACAAGGAGGTGAGAGGATGAGGTAACAGGGAGATGACAAAAGGCAAAAAGGGGAGGAGGAGAGAGGAAACAAAGAGGAGAAGAGAGGAGAATAAGGAGGAAATAAAGAGATGACAAGAGCGAGGGGGAAAATGATAAGATGAAGTGAGGAGTGAGAAAACTATTTTTTTTATTGATTTATTGATCTTATTATTTGTATAATGAATTGAGCTGAACTAATGAGTGCAGCCTGAAAGAGACAAAAGGGGAGGAGCGGAGAAAGTAAACAAATAAGGAAAAGAGAGGAAAGATCACAACAGATTATTTTACTCTCTCTATTGTCATCTTTTCTCAAAGGAGATCTTTAATGAGAAGGAAAACCAGGAGAGGAGAGGATGGAGGACAGGATGAGGAGAGGAGAGGAGAGAGGAGAGGATAGAAGACAGGATGAGGAGAGGAGAGGAGAGGATAGAAGACAGGATGAGGAGAGGAGAGGAGAGAGGAGAGGATAGAAGACAGGATGAGGAGAGGAGAGGAGAGAGGAGAGGATGGAAGACAGGATGAGGAGAGGAGAGAGGAGAGGATGGAAGACAGGATGAGGAGAGGAGAGAGGAGAGGATGGAAGACAGGATGAGGAGAGGAGAGGAGAGAGGAGAGGATGGAAGACAGGATGAGGAGAGGAGAGGAGAGAGGAGAGGATGGAAGACAGGATGAGGAGAGGAGAGAGGAGAGGATGGAAGACAGGATGAGGAGAGGAGAGAGGAGAGGATGGAAGACAGGATGAGGAGAGGAGAGAGGAGAGGATGGAAGACAGGATGAGGAGAGGAGAGGAGAGAGGAGAGGATGGAAGACAGGATGAGGACAGGAGAGGAGAGAGGAGAGGATGGAAGACAGGATGAGGAGAGGAGAGAGGAGAGGATGGAAGACAGGATGAGGAGAGGAAAGGAGACAATGGAAGACGTGATGAGCAAGCAGAGGAGAGGATGGAGGACAGGATGAGCGAGAAGAGGAGAGGAGAGGAGAGGATGGAAGACACGATGAGCAAGGAGAGGAGAGGAGGGAAGACAGGATGAGCGAGGAGAGGAGGGAAGACAGGATGAGTGAGGAGAGGAGGGAAGACAGGATGAGAGGAGAGAGGGGAGGATGGAAGACAGGATGAGAGGAGAGAGGGGAGGATGGAAGACAGGATGAGCAAGGAGAGGAGAGGAGGGAGGAGAGGATGAAAGACCGGATGAGCAAGGAGAGGGGAGGAAACGAAGAGAGGGACTAGGAGGTGAGGAAAGAGGAGAGACAGAGGGGAGATGAGACAATGCAAGGAGAGAAGATGAAAGGAGACAGGAAGGGAGGAGAGGAGAGCAAAATGTTAGAAGCTACTGGGGACGGATCAGCAGCTGCTCCTCTGCTCCTGTTTGGGCTCAGCCAGTGGAGAGCATAGACACACACACACACACACACACACACACACACACACGCGCACACACACACACACACACACACACACACACACACACACACACACTCAGATGAAAACATACAGGTGACAAAGAGGAACCTGCCAGTCAGTTGCGCTCCCTGCTCCATTAAAACCCGCTCATATCGTCGGCCTCTCACAATCCAGAGCAGCAAAGCTGCGTTCATTGAGGATGATAACAGGAACTCATGATCTCCTCTGGGTGTGATGTGCAGGGAGTGGCTCTGGACGCACTCTGTGGACGTCCTGCGCCAGGCAGACACTGCCCCCTGCTGGGCCACGGGGGAACAGCAGCTACAGGCCGACGCGGAGGAACACTTTTTATTTTTGTGGAGGCTGATTCCAATAATGTTGCACCAATCTTTAATAAAATAAAAGAGAGCGCTGCAGTGATGATGATGTGTTTTGGAAGGACGTCCCTGGAATGTGAGCCTCACACCGGTTCCCTTCATCGGGTTTTTAATTATTGAAAATCCACTTTGTGGCAAACAAATATTCACACGTTTTGCTCAGCGACATAATCTTCACAAATGAACCTCACTTTTATGATTCAGGTAGCGTGAATACAACCACAAGTAAAAAGGCTATAAAGGAACTACGCGTCACATGACATGACCACGCAGCTAAAGGCGCACTACTGGGCGTGATGCCGTCTCATTTATCTTTTTATAAGACACATCAAATATATGGAAGGACAAAACGATGAAGTCTCTTAATCTAGTGTTGTCCACAGACCTGATTCACGGTGACTTTGGGACGAGGGAACCGGAAGTGTAAAAATGCCGACTCATCCCTGCAACCCCTTTTAAGAAAGATTCAGTTCAAACATCCGTTTACTTTTTACTCCAAAGCTAGATTTGACTCCATGCTGTTGCAGCTGTGGTCCAGCGTTAACTTTAAACGTACACGTGAGGAGGTTTAGCTTTCAAAATGGCTGCCTTTTTCAGGCGGGTTGAGCCAAATGAAGGAAGTTAAGCGCCAGGCTCCAACTCACGGGGTGTTATGGTTCTGCTGCTGCATTTCAAGTCTCTTTATCTCTTGCTGTGCTGTTGTTTTGTCTTCTATTTGTGGTCCATACTGCGTCATTAACTCTGCCATCTAGTGTTCCTCAGAAGAGACATTCTGGCTTCTCGCTAAGCTAACTAGCTGCTTTTTAGCGCGCTCACACACAATGAAACATGGAGTTGAGGAACAGAAAGAAGCCGCTCTGTGCCTCCGTACCAGGTCAGCAGGCCTTTAGTTATTCAAGCGCGCATCACACAGACTTATGCTTCGGTTTGAACTTGAACAGAGATTAGTTTTTAAATGTAGAGTTCCTCATTTAAACCTGGTTTACCAATTTGACCAATTTCTGATTCAAATTGATCTTTGTTGGTGCAACCCAGCCTAATGAAAGTCAGGATATTTTGGTCACCACCGAGAGACAGTAACAAAATAAAGAATGGACAAAATACAATTTTTTACTAATCTCCTGAGTCCACCAGCTTTATGTAAATGCACAACTAAACGACTGCTGCACTTCTAGAGCTTCACATCGTAACATTTTCTTTGTTGTCAGCTTTTGTTCAGGAAATCAAGAACAAGTGGTGTTTTTTTCTGGATTTAACACACCAGTAGTGTCAGATTAACAGTACATGTCCGTTATTCTTTGGTCGTATGTGGTTTTACAAGGTTGACAAAAATGAACCAAAATGCTACATTTAGATTATTAGTGTCTTGTTTAATACCAATATAATATTTTGTAGGTTTCTTTGTGTAAAATGTTGTAACAATTTCTCTTTTTTCACTTTTGTTCAGCCTTGATGGATACCTGGAGAAAAGAGCACCACTCTCCTCCCTCTGGGGATCACTGCTGTCCAGGAACACTGATGGAGCTCTCTCCCATCAGGGTAACGGCATATTCTCAGATCACCCACATTACACGGCTAGCTGCAGAGCACTGATGACAGGTAGAGGGGAAATGACCCTGAGTGTGTGTGTGTGTGTGTGTGTGTGTCGGGCCAGAGAGCTGCTGGATGAGGAGGGTTGGCAGTTACAGTTTTCAGCTGTGCTTTCATCTCAATGTGATCCTCTCCCTTTTACCAGCATGGAAACGCCTTCACGTGTAACACGCACACACACACACACACACACACACACACACACACACACACACACACACACACACACACACACACACACACACACACACACACACACACACACACCCTGTCTGTCTCAGTCCATGTATCATTAGGGGAAAGAAGGTGCCGGCTGTTATTACAGAATGGAGCTCCGATCTCGAATGCACCCCCACATGCCCCCAAAAAAGACATTTTAAAATAAAGACGGAGGAATGTTGCTATGGAAACAGTTCGGACAACCGTAATTGTCTCCTTCTCCTTCTGCAGGTCAAGGCAGCTGGTGGATCAGAGTGTAATGGTGTCCTGAGAGATAATGTGCTGCATGATGTATGGGCAGATTTCATAACCTGTGTGTGGGGCTCTAAAATGAGACACTGCATCTTGTACAACTCTGTACCTCCATCTTTCCTTCATTCAGCAGCATCACAGTCCAAAACACACCCAGGAGCCCTTTAACGTTGTAAGACTAGCAGTGAACTGCATGCTGGGACTTCTGCCTTCTCTCTTATGAGAGGACAGACTTGTAATGATCTTATTTGGATAACACTATTCAAGCTGGAGCTTGTAGAAATATCACTCATTTAGAAATACATATAAAGCAAAATAAACTGTATAGAAGAAATATACAAATAAATCATCCAAAAATAAAACGCGTGGATGAAACGTGAATAGTTTATGGAATCATCAGAGCAGTAAATAACATACGGAACCGTTCAGTGAGATCTCGTCATCGTTAAGGAGAATCTTTCATGTACATGTGTCGCCGAGCCTCTTTTCCCTCACAGCGTCTCACTGTCGACAGGTAGAACAGCAGCAGACGCCCCGTGTGTGTGTGTGTGTGTGTGTGTGTGTGTGTGTGTGTGTGTGTGTGTGTGTGTGTGTGTGTGTGTGTGTGTGTGTGTGTGTGTGTTCTGGGAGCACAGCGTCACTTCACGCACAGAGAGCAGATAAGACAAATCCATTCTGAATGTGAGATAATGAAGCTTCAATTATGCGGCTGTTCCCTTTGCTTGTCGAGTCCCACTCTGCTGTGATGCTCCAAAGACAACAACAAGATCCAGATAGATCACATCTCTGTCTGGGATCACACAACGTTTGGTTTTGCCCCTCCCCCCCCCTCTCTTAAAGAGACGACACAAAAGGCCAAAGAATAAAACAAAATGTAAATGTCTAATGTTGTCGTTTCATCAATCACGACTCGAGCCGCGTGCGCCAGCAGAACGTGGACCAGAGGAAGTGTGTTCTAGATCAGAGCCGTGTGAAGATGAAGCAGACAGACAACAAGGAGACGGTTTCTTTGTCATATTCTTTATTTCTTGCCCGACAACAGCTCTGATGCTGATGGCATCTCAGAGATGACAATTGGCTTGAATTCTGTACAACCCGACCAAACCAACAAAGCATTGACAGCGCGAGGAGGATGAGGATGATGAGGATGATGATGATGATGATGATTATTAAAGTTAAAAGGCAGCGCGGGACACTTCAACCTGGACCCTATTGTCCTATGTGCTGGTCTCTGAAAGGTCTCAGAACTGGTCCTTTTGACAGAGACAGAGGAAAAGCGATATCAGGTTGTTTGTTGGAAGCAGAGAGCGTAGCCTGGACTCCGTATCGATATGAAGATGTGCAGTGTTCTCCTCAGAGCATTGTGGTCCCCGTTAGGCACAAGAGTCCAGGTTCAAACAAACAAGGAGCTTCTCTCACGCTGCTTTTTCATTTCAACGATGGAGTCACGCTGCTTTTCCTCCATTTTCAACATCACACAGGTGTTCACACCCTTTTTGCTTTCTTTTTTTGTTCTGCCCCGGAGAGTTTGTCATCACTTCCCGTTCTCCCTCCTTTGCCAATTAAAAAGCATCACTCTCAGCTGCGTTTCTCAGGTGACTGCCGTCGGGGGACAAACATCCCTGTTCTCGCTCAACGAGCAGCTCCAGCCGCTGCATCCTTTGTGGTGAAGCTCTGGAGACATGAACAGATATTTCAATATCTTCAGAGCTCCATCGGAGAGACAGAAGACAATACGCAACACTTTCTATGGTGGATGAAACATCAAACTTATTTTTCCTTTTACATTCGAGGAACCGACAGGTCCTTCAAATCCGTATGAGAGGTTGTTATTGTATTACTGCAGTGAAGAGGTGAAGCCTTAAAAGTATTAACTAATACGCATTTTTGTTGATCGTCAAAACCTCAAAATATCAAGTGAGCTGGAACCTTTTGACGAGTAACACTACATTTATTAAGTTAATCATGAGAAGCCACTGTGTCATTGGGCTGGAACAAATCATTAGTCTTAATTCTGCTATTACAAAGTTAAAAAATATACATATTTAAAAAATATTTGTTTTCCTTATTTTATTGCTCAAGAATCAAGTTTTCTACATTTTCTCTCACTTCGAAAAACAACAAAACACACAGTGGTCTGATCGAAGTGAAAACTGGTGGACGTCTTTTCTCCACGACGCCAGCAGACGAACTATATTCAGAACACCGATGTTATGCTAGCTCCACCTTACGCTAGCTCCGTCTTGTGCTAGCTCCACCTTACGCTAGCTCCACCTTACGCTAGCTCCACCTTACGCTAGCTCCACCTTACGCTAGCTCCACATTACGCTAGCTCCGTCTTGTGCTAGCTCCACATTACGCTAGCTCCGTCTTGTGCTAGCTCCACATTACGCTAGCTCCGTCTTGCGCTAGCTCCATCACAACTAGTGAGCCAGCGGATAGCTGCTCCTGAAGGCGGCTTTCAACTGTTCGTCACCCAGCTGGGTCGAGTCAGAAATATCAAATAATAGAAAGAAAAGGAGTTTAGGAGAAGAATCCAGAGTTCAACGTGTGTGTGAGTGTGAGAGAGAGAGAGAGAGAGAGAGAGAGAGCCCCGCCTGGATGATGTTTCATGACATGTCACTGCTAGTCGCTCCCAGAGCTGCAGCAGCGCCGTCAGCCCGCACGTCTCACGGCAACAAATCCAGCCGCTCTCGTCAGCCGACATATTTTACCCGAGTTTAATTGTCTGGAGAACATCCGCTGCTGCAGCGGCGAGGCGGGAAAGCACAAGCGTTTCCTTTGTGGCCACGTACAAAAGGTCGCAGAGGGCGGAAGTGAGACGTTTCGTTAGTCGTCCCGAGCGCTGCCTTCCTCAGAAACATCTCACCGTGTGCTTTAGCACCGGAGCTCAGCGCCACTGCTCACGAATAATCAAACTTGGAAGAAAAAGGAAGAAGAAAAAAAAGCGAAGGAAACCTTTTCTTTCTTCAATGACAGGTTGAGAGCGGCTGGAGGAAACGCACATGTGTTAGCAGCACCCGCAGTGGAAGTCTGCGTTGGGGTCCCTCAGGAGCTTCTTGCGGTCCACGTGCAGACAGTCTATGTGGTACCAGGCGTCGCACACGTCGCACTGGATCCACTGCACCGTGTCCTGCTGGGGCAGCCGGCAGCGCGGCGCCGCGCACGGGTCCACCGCCCCGCCCGGCGCCGCGTCCTCCTCCTCCTCCTCCTCCTCGTCGTCCCCGGAAGAGGAGGAGGAGGACGACGAGGAGCCGGATGAGGAAGAGGCGGAGGAGGTGGACGAGGAGGACGAAGAGGACGGGGAGGGCAAGGAAGGCAGGGAGGGCAGGGAGGGCAGGGAGGGCCGGGGAGGGGGGAGGTGCTTCCTGGGTCGACCTCGTCGCTTACTGCTGGAAGGAGAGGGAGAGGATTTAACTTCAGTCATCACGTGACGGATTAAAACAGTACCTTTTTTCTTCCTTTGGATTATTTTAAACACGAAAAGTATGTTTAAATATGCAAAACGGACCGTATCCTAATTATGAGCTCACTTTCATACATTTCAAGAACAGAAACGTAAATAATAGTTTCATTTTGTTGACATATTAGAGTTAAAAGGTTTTAAAGAGAGAATTTGGGATCTCTTTGTATCACCTCGGAAATCAGAAAATACAAATCCATTGTCTCCATGTTTTACTAATAAATGATATATCTGAACAAACCCTCTGTAGAAAGCATCAGGATATAGAGATATATATACACACACAAACATATACACACACACACACACTTTGAGAAATCTACAGACGTGTTATGGAAGCTAAATAGAGAAAAATCTCACAATTGATGAGTGCATGAGAGTCGCTTGAGGCTTCTCCTCTATGTCTAATAGATTTGACTTGAGTCGATTGAGTGGACAGGTGAACGCTGAGGCTCTTACCTGGCGGCGTGGTGGAACCTGCTGAACTGCCCGCGGCCTCTGTCCTCCGTGCAGATCCTCACCGACGGCGAGGCCAGGCTGTAGTTCTCCCCTCCGACCACTAGAGGGGAGAACACCGGGGAGCAGAAAGCCCTCCTGCGGCCCCTCTGCGACGCCGGGGGGCCGTGCGGCGCCTTCTGTTGCCGGAAGGCCGCGATGTTGCCGTGCACCACCGTCTGGACCCGCCGCAGCGTCTGCGCCTCCTGCTTGTGGGCCGCGGCGGCGCTGGGGAGCGACGCCTGGAGGAGGTGGTGGTGGTCGAGGCGGCTGTTGGTCATGGCGCCGTGGAAGCTGCCGATGGTCCGGATGCCCACGGGGAAGGGCTTGGCCTCCAGCGGCCGCCGGACGTCGTCGCGGCTCTTGGGCTGCAGCGGCAGAGGAGGCGGGGAGCTGAAGCTCTCCGACTCAGACTTGTAGAGCCGCCGCCGCTTCTTCCCCCTCGACCGCGGCCCGTCCTCCGAGACGCCTGCTGGAGCTGGACACCGCAATGAGAAGCCGTGATCAGCTATTTAATAGAGTTTTTACCCATTTGCGCTTTTCCTTAGATTATTGCTTCAGTGAAAACTGTAATAAAAAAAAACTGTAATCAGGTTCAGACACATTCTGACCAATGGGTTTCATGACTTTAAACCAAATGTCCATGACAAACATTTAGTGAAATCTGGGTGTAAACAGTAAAAAGTGAGTAAATGTAGTATTTAAACTAACAATGAGAATACAAAGCATACAGTAAACCTTAAATGACACAAATGAATGAGACAATAGTTTGATTAAAAGAATAAACATTTATATAGATGCCTGTATGTATGCCTGCTTATATTTTGAGTCTTTCTTTTAAAAGCATATTAATTATTTCAAACTCAGCGTAAATGAACGACATGAACACATGAATATAACACATTTACATGACTTTTACTAAACTTTTGGGATTTTATTCAAGGACTTTTCCAGGCCTGGAAATAACCATTTTAAAATGCCTTGACTTTTACAGGTTTTCCATGACCGTAAGAACTCTGTGTAATTCAATCTAAATAAAAGCCAATGTCCAACATGCGGCTTCGTGAACTGACCTGGGTTCACGTTTTAAAATCCCACACACACACACACACACACACACACGCACACGCCTCACCTCCCCGACTCCTGGGCTCGTCCGAGCTGTCGTCCTCCAGCAGCACCGTGTGGGCCGACTTCCTCCTGCTCCGGGAGGTCGGCTTGGCGGAGGGCGCCGACGACGAGGAGGAGAACGGCGGCGGCGTGGAGGGCGGCAGCAGGGAGGACAAGCCCGCGGCCAGCGGCGGCGAGGAGGACGAGCCGGGGTCCGAGGCGGCCCCCCCGTGGCTGAGGCTCCTCTTGAAGGTCCAGGCGCTGCCCTTCATCTTACTCAGGCTGCCGATGGAGTTGAGGATGACCGTGGCCCGGTTGATGGACAGCTTGGACAGGTCCAGGTTGGCGGCCACCTTGCGGTCCAGGTTGGTCCTGATGCGGTTCTGCAGGTCGGAGGAGAAGGTGCCCGCCTAGGAGACGTGGTACAAGTACATACATTACAACTTTAACACTCTTTCAGTGCTCAGTGAGTTATTACAGGGGCGACTCATAAGTACAGCCATGACCCAGCTGTGCTGTGAGGGCGGGACTAACTGTTTATGGAGATTAGGTACCTGATTATTGTGTTAGATAGTTATGAGATGCATTAAATAAAAAAAAAACAGCTAAAAACATAGACTTCATGACATCATTGTCGGTTGTTCTTTTTGTCAAATGATTTTCTAAATGTTGTGAGATTTGGGGTATTTATGTGTTGGGGTTTAATTTTTTTGCCACTTGAAATGTAAGCAAATGTGCATCTTTAGCCCCCCAAAAAATATCCATCAGGAGTCTGTGCTACGAAGCTCCTATGAAGTTATCCTCCCAAAAAACATGCACGCACAACAAGTGCTTATTATTAAATACGCCGCATCAAATCAGCTTTTTCCTGTGTGATTTAGGGCCAACCTCTTCCTCTGGATGATGCTACACAATGCAGTATAGAAAGATAAATGTAAGAAGGCACCAGAACACAGGAAACAGCATCTACTCTGTTCAACATGTTTAACGCCCACGAAAGTCCTCACTTTCATGATGAATGTGTCCCAGTAACCTGAGCTGTTGAGTGAAGAGACATTGTTCCTCAAAAGAACAAAGATTACCTTTGGAATTGTGATGGCGTCAAAGTCTAGCGGGCGAACTTTGACCTTCTGGAAGAGGAAGTAGAACTCGGGGCTCCCGGGAGCCGACTGGCCACCGAAGGTCAGCGTGTCGCCGTCCGAGAGCTCCCACTGGACGCCGGTCTGGAGGCGGACCTCGTTGACCCAGGTGCCTAGCAACGAGAGAAGAGTTTTTTAAATTATTATCTGTATTAAAATATTCTGCCGGCACTGAACTGGCTCCACAGTCTTTCACTGTCACAGCGGCGTGGACGCGCTGGGAGGTCACATGATCAACCCAAACAAAAACTCCTTCACGGATCTTTGTTTTTATACATGAAAAGAAGGAATGAAGCCATGTGTCGACTGCAGGTCTGCGTATAACGAACCTCGAATGGAGGAGCCGGGAGACACCGAGGCAATCGAACGGCCCGACGGCACCGTCTTCGCATAATTGGATTATTCATGGTCACACAAATTTATTTGATTGGATTCCTATCCGCCAATCACAGTGATCCACGTCATCTGAAGTGGGCGGCTCAGTCTGCACACTCAAATCTCTCACATGACTACTTGAACCAGAATGGAACGAGGCTGATCGCATGAACTTCATTTGATCTTTATGGTCGCGCTTCAGCCCCGGCTCATTTGTTAGGCTCAGGTTTAGGACTCTGATGCTGCGTTCACACCAAAAGTGTTGCGAATTTGACGCACGATTAGATGACTATTCGCGCGTGACGCAGCATTAGCCTCACTTCTCTTCGCTCGCTCTCAGGAACGGGCCCTTGCTCTAAACGGGCCCTTGCTCTAAACGGGCCCTGTCCACAGCCGGCTCTCGGGCTGTTAAGGTGCCATCAGGCCGCAGAAGCCTGTATGTGTGATTCCCAGAGAAGTATTGGTATTTCTTGTAAGAGGGCTCTCTCCCGCTATGGCTGTAGAAGTGTGTGTGTGTGTGTGTGTGTGTGTGTGTGTGTGTGTGCCTGCCTCATCCCCTTCTCTCACCATGACTGCTCCTGTCCTTGACGTGGACCCTCCATCCCTCCTCCTGCAGCACCGCGGCAGC
The DNA here is from genome assembly GCF_910589615.1 of Taurulus bubalis. Classification (NCBI taxonomy): domain Eukaryota; kingdom Metazoa; phylum Chordata; class Actinopteri; order Perciformes; family Cottidae; genus Taurulus; species Taurulus bubalis. The sequence goes on along the minus strand of NC_136604.1, from coordinate 3,399,326 downwards.
GCCCTCGTCCGCGTCCCTCTCGGCGTGCAGCTCGGCGTGGATCCGTGACACCGACGTGGATTCCAGCGTGACGTCGCACAGCTCCGCCGCGCGGCCCAGCCGGAACACGGAGCGGCTCAGCGCCGGCCGGAACGTGTACAGGTCCCGCGCCGAGTCGCCGGCCGCCGAGCCGATCCGGAGCAGCTGGAAGCACGGCTGCACCCCCGACGGCATGACCGGAGGGGTCGACTGTCGGACGCCGCAGAGCCCCCGCCTGCCCCCGCCCTGAGGCCACACCCTCTCTATGCCGAGGCCTGACTTACAGGAGGCTGCCATCCATGCCGGGGTCACGAGTCTTCGCTAGTGGACGGGAGTTAAGCTGAAGACATTCGACCAAAGAGGGCGAACACAAAGAGGAACTATCCCGGGAGCGTGAAGGCTAGAGGCGGGCGGAGCAGCTTCGACCAGCAGGTGTTCGCGTCATATGGGATATGGAGCGCTGTAGGAGCTGCTGATGAGCGTCTGCACTCCGTTTTGAGCTCAAACTCAAACAGACACACACACACACACACGTGGAGTGGAGGCTGTGAGAAGATGAATTTGGAGATTAAAAAGAGCTTCAGTGACGTGGACGGCACGCTGCTCAATCGAAAAGGTGCAGGGAACATTAAACCCCCCGCCCTCCCTGGCCCCCGAAGAAAAAAACTTCCCAAAAAAAAAAAAAAAACTTGACAGCTGTGACTTTATAGCTTGAATTCTGGCATTTGATATTTCCAGTTTACACAGCTGTCATCTGAGCCCCTGTGTGTGTCAGAGAGATTAAAATCCCAGGGCCCTGACATCAGCCGTCTCACAGGTGGGAACAGCAGAGGTGTGTCTGATCTGAAAGAAAACCAAAAGAAAAGACACATCTTTAAATTATAATTAAAAAAAAGGAAAAACAATTAATAAAAAAGTGTTTATTGCACCACTTGTAGTGAGAAACATATTTATAAATATGATGTACTTGACACGTCAGACGACATAAAAAGCACACACACACACAAAAACAACACATTTCATCACAAGCACGCGCTACCTGAGCACAGACTGTCACTGTGCCGCCGTGCGCGTCCCCGCGCGCAGCACCAAGCCACGGGCTCTCCACACAAAGCGGGACACGTTAACCCGCAGAGACCACGCTCGCTTCGTCGTCGTGAACGGCACACACCACCGCGTGGCATCTCGGTTACACGTTTACGTGCATGGAGTCACGGGTTTTTTCTAACGGGGTCTCGCGCGCCCCGAGGTCTATCTCGCCCGGGGTCAGAAACCGGATTAAGCTAGCTGACGTGAGGTTCCTTCTGCGGGACAGAATGAAAGTCAAAGCCGTCACTTACAACGTATCCCCGGGCGGCCGGAGCCCCGTCGACCAGCGGATTCAGATCCCGGACTTTGACATCCAGCCTGCGGTATTGCTTCTGCGGGCTTTCGGTTGTTTTTTGTTGTTCGAACCAGGCGTCGGTTGCGGCTTATTCGCCTTCTTTTCCTCCCAGGAGGAAGTCCTTTGAAATTTGGCGCGCCAGTAGCGGGGCTTCCTTGCGCTCGAACCTACGTCACTTCCTGCTCCGCCCTGATTGGCGGACGGCCAGGGCGCCTTCACGGGAGCAGGCCGGGCCTTCTGTAAAGTTACTTAACCCATAAAACCCGGACCCATTTCTCCTTCAAGGAAAATGATGGGGGACATAATCCAGACTAAATAGACCACACAGAACACATTTCTGACATTGTTTTCAAAATAGTGTCACATTTTGTATATGTTACATATATGTCACATTGGGCGTTAATGGTAAAAAAATATAAATATATAACCAATATAAAATGGTTTTAATAATTACATAATTACAAAAAATGTTCTATCCTTTGGATTGAACAATATAAAATATGTTAGCTAAATATTATTGAATCAGTCAAATTAACTGAGCAGATCATAATTATTATTACATTTTTAGGTAAACGTCCCGATGTGACGCATGTGTCACAACGATTTTTATCTGATTTGTTTTATATCAGTTTCTTCAAGAAATGTGCTCACAGCAGGTTCAATACATTAAAGGACATGTTCATTACGCATAATGATTCTTAAAATGGGTGAATCTTACCTTTAATAATGAAAAACAAGCTTTTTAAATTCAGCATTTCCTTCAGATCTGTCACAACCTGGAGCAGCCATCTTGGAAAGGTTGTTATGGGAACACAAAATCACATGACCCGTCACATGACCCACCAAGATGCTCAGTAGGCATCACTTCGGGACTTCATGAGTTAAAATCAAGGATGAAGCTGTATAAGGAGCACTTAAAGGACGTGTGACTCCCGTGTCATCGTGGGTCCTTATGGGTTAAGTACATTTACAAAAGCATGAGCATTGTACTTATACCAAAAGTAAAAGTACTTATAATGCAAAGTGACCCACTTTAGGAACATATAGGCTCTATTATATCAATGAATTATTAGGCTGTTAGTGATGCATTACATGTGTAAGCTTCACCAACGCTGCAGCTGGTAAAGGTGGAGTGAATTGTGTCCTCTTCAAATACTGCTGGGTAGTTTCATCCAAAATCATGCATCATACGTCATACTGCAAAGTAACTAGCAACTATTGTTGAGATAAATGTAATGGAGTAAAAAGACAAAATAATAGTCTTGTATAATATTACAAAAGAAGTGTTCCTTCATAAACGTTATTGTGTTTTAAATTTCCTCTGGAACATAAATAATAAGAAAAACAATACTTATAACTTAGCATTAGTATATTTGATGAGAGAGTCAGACGGGGCGTTATTCATGTTATTATGCATTAATACCAGGTCTATAATAGTCTCCAGTGTATGTTTGTTATTTTGAAGACTCCGAGATCTTCTCTTCTATTTATTTGAACAAGGCCTTCCCCTTTTCAACCTGCTGATCTATGACCCACGAATCAAATGCAGAACACTTGAGTTCGTCTGACTGAAACGGAGACACACAAACAAATACAACGTTTGACTCGCTCGCTGTTGAAAATTAATTTAATTGGCCATTCATTACAGAAAAAAGAGAAGCGTTATAAAAGTCTTTGCAGGATGCCAAAAGGTCTTCTATAGTAGCATATAAATAATCATTGATTTATTCTTCAAGCAAACAAGGGGTTGTGGTGTCCACGGCCATTCAGTGAAGTATCGTTCCAGTCAATGGTTACCCGACTTTAATGAGGGCTCAGCTCTTAAATGTGAAGCATTCACGTGATCGCTTTTCAAAATGAAAAGCAACATGCAGGCGAACCAGTGATTCCTATCAAAAACATACGGTATGACATACGGTATGACATACGGTATGACATACTTCAATTCATACGTCAATTCTCCCACTTCCAACCACTGTCCTGAGGAAAACACACTTCAATGTGAAATCAATTAAACATTTTCCAAACATAGAGAATAGTGTCAATTACAAATACTAGCAAAATATTTTGAGTTCGGTTGGGGGGGATCGACCGCAAAAATGCTACATACAGGTTCAACAAACAAGCCCATATGTTCTTTATATTACCCCACATCCAACATTTACAGTTGCATTGTTGTTTTTCAGAAGTAACGGCGTAATATTGACGGTGACAATACTTCTCCTGCCTGATCATGTGCTAAAACAACCAATTGGATCTAATTTGGCCTCTGGAGCCATCCTGACTGGGGTTTCCCAAAACCCAAACTCTTGGCCACCTTCGCGAGTGTATGTTCTGTGAAGAGAACGCAAACCTGCGCTGCCCCGTAGAACGATGGACACAACGTATGACTGATCAAACATCAGCTTTAAGGCTTTGCATATTCTATGAGAGGAGATGCATTTGAAAAAACTAAACAAAGTCCATGGATTGATTTGGCATTGTAGTCTTTTCCAAATGTTACTCAAACAGGAGAAACAGTGCACGTACACAGGACTATTTTCAGCAACGGATTAATACACATTTGGTCTCTCGTGAGCATTTCTGGGAGCTCAAATGATTAATTTTCATACGCCGACAAAACATTTTAACAATGCAGATAAGCGTGAATGACATGACTAAGTTAGTGTCAGCAATTTAAACAATTTGTTTTGGTTTAAACTTGTATTTCCTCCTGCGTTTGACCGAAATTAGTGTGTAACATAAAACACACAAAAAACCTCAACTCAGATGCCATGAAACAACAATAAAACTAAGTATACATTTTTAAATGGCAGCGAATAGCTTCTACTGACGGAGAACAAGCGTTCTGATTTTGTCCCGACACCAACGAGACGTACAGACGCCCTCGATGATTGGCAGCTACCTTTAAAGGTGTTCTCCCTTTGCCACCGCTCTCAGCTGAATGCCAGCCGTGAGAGGTGATATGAAGAGTCAGGAGAGGATCATGGGAAACCAGGACCAGACCTCAGATGAGGTGAGGATGGACTCGCGAGGCCAGCTGTACAAAAAGGTGCCGTTCATATTATTACTATCGGCATTAGCTACCAGCGTCACGGCTGCTGTCCCTCAAGCGATCTACAGGTCAGCATGCAGCAGTGAGACTCACTCTTAGGTATACTGGGACAGCAGATATAGGTTATAATATCAGAGTATGGAGAAATAGTTTGCACATTAGTAGCAATATTAGTGATTTTGGTGCTAAATGTGATGCTACAAAAAGTTCTGGCAATGACGTGTATTCAAGCAATGTTCGTTCATTCATAAAAGATGCCTTTTTTTCTTCTTTTTTTTTCAGTAAATGCACTGGTTTGGGATGAGGTACATTAGTCCCAAAGTAAACACACTGATTATATGAAAGTTATTTGTACTAAAAAAATCATTCTCAGGTGCTGGGAGTTTGACGGTGGGGACAGACAAAGTACAAAACCATGTTCAAGCAGAGTTATGATGCTTTTCTGAGTCGTTCTCATTGCAGGCCAGAGGAGGAGCGCTGATCCCAGGTCAGTCTGTCACTGTGTGTTCCTCACTGTACACGCTGAGAAATAAGGGCTCCAGACCATGAGGTACAGCAGAACCATTAGCTTCTGGAGGAAGGAGCCTTCATACCAGAAACACAACCGGGTTCCAGTCAGCACCTTCATTTCTAAGAGTGTATCATATATTGAACAAGAGCTTTTCAGTTATTTTCTCCAATTATGAATCAAAGATCGAACTAAATCCAATCACAGTCAGCCAGTGAGTTGCACTGGAGGGAATTCAAATGATTTGATCTCAGTGTCAAACTGCCGTTCACAGTTCTTCTGATACCATGTCTTTTCAGTGCATTCTTTGGATTTGCAGAGAATAGCAGATTAACAGAAGATTACATCTCGCGAGGCTCTGACGTGCAATGAAACAGAAACACAAGGGTGAAAGATGGAAAGTGAACTTCATCTTTCGTATCGTCCTTCCATCAGGGCGCATGCTGACGTCCAAAGGAGTTTCTAAGCAGGTTAAATACAACACTAGGCATGAATGACCTGGTTGCTCTGTGTGTCTTATTGGATTCAACCTGCTGAAGTGAAATGGGTCTAAATCATTTTTAAAGGAATATTCAGGCATTCTGGATTCAAGCGAAGGCAGAGTGGGAAAACCTCACGCTACTCCAACTTGAAAGTGTATTTTCCCAAAGTGTTGGAGTATCTCTTTACATCAGCTGTTCCCCACATCAGCAACTACACTTTTTAGTTTAGTTTTTGACATCATTGTACAACATGTTGGTTGTCTGCCTCGTTCCTGCTTGTCAGTGTTGAACGGACACAGCAACAGCTTCAGCCCGACGTGGGAAGGCTCCATGAGTTAAGACTGGACGTGTGGTTAAAGGATCGATGCAGCGCTTTGATTCGAGTATTAGTAGGAAACATATTAGCATTTTCTCACTGTACACATGCAGATCACATATCTTTATATATACAACAGTGGAGAGGGGGAAAGGACGATTAATAGTGACTGATGTCGAGATGTGCTGGGTCAGATCCCTCTTTCTGCCCGTGGATGGTCGTGATGTCTCAGTGCCAATGTTATGAATATTGCTTTACAATCGAGATTCAGTCGATCCTTTGACCATCGATTGGTTATTAGTCCACCTAACCTTCTTATCAGAGCTTATCAGAATGAACCTGATATTTACATCAGAAGCTAATTCAGTTCTGAAGCATTTACGCTTGATTTATGTCTGTGTGCGCCCGGACGTGGATTGGCGGAAAAGATGGCAAACTTTTTTAATGTCGGTTTGAGAAACAGGAGTATAAAAGATGCAGACGTTTTCTCATCACGAGTCCACGTCATCGGGAAGTATCGCCGAGTCTTAACGGTTGCCTCTTTTGCGTTAATCATCTGGCGAAGTCCATACAAAATCAATACTTCAATGTGTGCCACACTCGTGATTCATGTTTTAACAGTTCCCCTCTGCAGCAAATAAAGACTCAAACTACATGTTCCTGAATAAGAAGGCAACGAGTCATTTTACAATAGCTGCTACTTATTTGAACCCTTTGTAAGGGTTACATGTTGTGCTTTTCTTGTCCAGACACCAAACATCTGTGTGAGGCTGCTATTAGTAACGCTTAGAGGTAAAACATTAAAGAAGTCCTAAATCTCTCAGACTTTCTAGGTCACCATCACATGTCAATGTCAGACAGTAACAGCGTCATCTAAATGGGGTCCTCGGGACCGCGGAGCCGCGTTACGATGAGGATCGATGCGTCTCAGTCGGAAACGTGTGTGATCGATGTTACCATGGATACCGCTTTGACTCCTTAAAGGTGTAAAAGCGCTGCACTCTTTAGGCGTGAAATGTCTTTGGTGTAAATCAGTTTGCTGTGACTCCTCGCGCCGCGTGGAACGGGAACTAATTGCTGCGGGAGCTCCAGCTAATCGACTCTATTCACGCTCCTCCTGGTTTAGACTCATGCCACTGCTTCCACTCCGTCGTCTCTCTTTTTTTGTCTCCCATAATAAGCGGGGTGTCATTTAGAAGCTATCTGTGCTACATCTCTACCACCACCATCTGTCCTTTTTTAAACTCACATGCTTGAGAGCTCTATACAGTAAACTCATCCACACTATGAACATCAGCTTTTAGGATTACAAAATCCTCCACCCAATAAAAGGCGTAACCTGGTTACGGAACAGCGGTCAATAGTCGCGTCACTGAGCACCGCCCGTTACCATGGAGCCCACACTGTCACTAACCACACTCCCTGAAGATGTATATAATAATTTCTGGAAAAGCGGTTTCAGAATGGTCTATAATATGTGTTTAAGGGAAAAGACCAGGATGTCAAACTGATTCAGCAGAGAAAACAGGTGGAAAAGACAACGATAAAGGCGACAGATAATAATAATAATTAAGTAACGGCGGCTATGCTAACGCTAGTTAATGCCGTGCTGAATATGAGGAACATCTGAAACGACTTGCTGAAGCGAAATAAGTGTTGGCTGATGCTACGCTGTTGATTGACAATCTGCATTCGAGGGGCGGGACCTAGAGAAGAGTCAATTGTATGTCGCACAGTTGGTGGGTTTGGATTCATAGCAGAGAAGCAAATGGGAGGAATCATCATTTTTGTCTTATTGATATTAACCATTAATTCAGGATTCTGATTATCTGAAAATGCCCTCGCCTTTTTCATTTCCCATCTTTCATGATCTGAAAGGAGTCATACACACACACACACACACACACACACACACACACACACTCTGTTATATTTGGTCTCATTCCGTCGGGGCTGCATCGTTATCTCAAATTGATTCGACTGCTTTCCAGTCACTTCATTTTGGCAAACAACTGGGCTGCAATAATCAAAGCTCCGTCCGGTGGATGGGACCTGAGATGAAAGGAGCGCGCTTTAAATCATGCAAGTCCTTTATCTGTTCCCCCGAATAGTACCCTGTTCCATCTACGCCGTCTCTTTTCCCCCGCCGCTCCTCACGGCATGGTGTCTGTGAATCGGTCCTTCCCAAAGGAGACCAAGAATCCAATTATGTTCGCGGGAGCTGTTCCAAAAGTCCCAGAAGTGTTGCGCAGCCCACTCCCAATTTAATTTTTCGCTCTGACAGGGCTAGTGACAACTCCACTGGGGGTGGGGGAGAAAACAACAAAAAAACAGATAGTTTCTACAGTTAGCTGTCGTTCTTGCTCTTGTTTTCTCTGGGATTCATCATTAGAGTGAGATGAGGGGCCACAGGTTTCTCCAGACGACGCCTTCAAATGTGGCAGATTTGAAACCAAAAAGATATGAGAGAGAGAGAGAGATAGTAAACGCAACCACCGGTACTGGAACGGGAGCGACAGTATTCCATATTCAATCTACAGAGCTAGTTTCAGTTTGCGGGGTTCTCCAGAATAAACACAATGAGGTGCATATTGGTGAACGAGTTGCTGAGGCAAGCACTTCTGACATGCCTGTGTTGTTGATACTAGAGTGAGCGTATGGGCGGGTGCTCGTCTGACGCCGTGAGAAGACAAAAGTGGTGTCAGAGGCGACACACTGGGACCCGCATCGATACCGGAGAAGCTCTTTGCTGTTAGTAGCCGTGGAGTCGTGGATTATAATGTGTAATTCTGACACACGCCGAGACAGTCAAACTCCTGTTTTTTTTTGTTCTTCTTCTTTGACAACCTTCTGACAGGAGGTGGAATCATTTCATTCCATGTCGGTGTTTTTCCTGAAAGTGTTTCACATCGTCAGAACTTCTCTTTTTCGGACCAGTTGAAGCTCGCATGCATTCAGTCTAACCTAACGTCAGACCTGAACTATGATATCTACTTTAACGTTTCCTTTAAACGCATGCATTCTCCATATATGCACAGTTGTTTTGCTCTTCCAATACAGCTCGGTGTTTTGTCTTTTGCATCTAATTTGACGGTGCATTTCATTTTGTATTGTGCATTTTGTGCGACTGCCTTTTTTCTTTTCTTGTAGGCTAAACTGGCGTCTCAATCCAAGCATGAATATAAGGTCTCTGATGTTGTTCCAAATGCCGTGGTGAAGGACTCGGTGGTGTTTTGGATATGATAGACAGACCAGCTTTGTTGTGGGTGTCGTTCCTGTGTGAGCTAAAAACACACACCCTGCTGGATCCTCTCAGGGGCTCTGCGCTGATTCCTCCTTCTGCCCGGCGTCTTCGGCCTCAGCCCCTCCCTCAGTCTTGGCTGAATCCGACCCAGCGGTGCCCCTGGAGGCCGCTCCGGGCGACAAGTCGTCGGGCAGGCTGCCGTCCGGGGTGGCGGCCGCAAGCGTGCGCGGGACGGAGGCGGGGCTGGCGCCCGTGGCGGAGTCGGGGCTTCGTCTGGCGCCGAGGTCGCCGCGGAGGCCCGCTGTGGCCTGCGAGTAGTCGGGGGGAGGCTCTTCGGTCATGGCTGTAGGGGAGACGGCGTTCAGGAGGGGCTTGTGGGAGGCGTAGGTCATCCCTGCGTCAGTGTCACTGTCCAGTGGGAGGCCGGAGGTGGTGAACTCCACCCCGGAGTCGCTCATCTCCAGGAAGTTGTCAGAGGAAAGAGTGTGGTAGCGGCCCGGCTTGGACACCTCGAGGCCCTAAGGAGAAAGAGGATGAGAGGAGAAGGGAGCATGAGGCAAAGACAACAGGAAGTCAGAGGAGCCAGGGAAAACACAAAAAGGAGGCGTTAGGAGGCGGAAAGTGAGGGGAGGCACAAGAACCAACAGAGTGGAAGAGATGGAGGAGAGGTGGTGTAGGATGGGTGGAAGGGAAGGAAGAGGTGGTGAAACATTGAGGTCAGGGGAAAAAGCAATGTGAATAATTCATGCACATGTTTCTACAACCGTATTTATAGATTTACCTTCCACTCCCATGTAAAAGCAACACTACTTATTGTTCATGCTACATGGAGACAGGATGCATCTGTGAACCTTTCATGGAACCGTTCTGCTGAGCGGCTCTTCTTTTGCACATTAACACATGGCCTGTGCTAATGTCTTGCTTGCACTTTAACTCGGATAGTACGTTGATATTTCACAAATTGTACACACTTTCTGTGTGTATTTGTATATTTATAAGTGTATATCTTCCTAAAAATATAATTTAAGTAACTTTTTTAAATTGTAGATACTGTGTTCTATTTCATTACTTATCTTATTGTTCTATTCTATTGTTGTTTAAATATTTGAATATCAGTTCATACATTTTATTTGTGTGTAGCATGGAGGGAGCAACAGCTGCCTTTCATTGTGCATACAATATATATATATACTATACTATACATACTATATATATATACTATACTATACATACTATATATATATACTATACTATACATACTATATATATATACTATACTATACATACTATATATATATACTATACTATACATACTATATATATATACTATACTATACATACTATATATATATATACTATACTATACATACTATACTATATATATATACTATACTATACATACTATATATATATACTATACTATACATATTATATATATATACTATACTATACATACTATATATATATACTATACTATACATACTATATATATATACTATATATATATATATATATATATATATATATATATATATATATATATACTGCAGCAGGGTCTGACAGTACCAGAATCCAACCCCTTAGCACTTATTAAGAATAACTACATAGAAATAAACAGTCTTCTTGCGTGTGTAGGTCATCTGGAGGCATCCGTATGAAATGAAAGCGTTTCATAGCCTGTTAAACTACTTTCAGCATGCTAAAAGCAAACAAACTGTAAAAGTTATGACTGAGAGGACACATCTGACTTCTCCATTAAACATGAAGACCCCATTTCATCCTTGTCATTTCAAACCCGCTCCATGTCAAATGTTCAGTCCAGTTATAACCAAGATATGGTTTGATGTTTCACTCCACAAATCTGAGAGAGTTCCTGCAGTTTCATTCTGATCTTCCGCGTCAGTGCACAGGATGCCTGAAGAAACCTTGACCTCTTTACGAGCCTCGCTCCTCTTTATTTATTTATTCCACGAAAGCTTTAAACATTAATCTAATCCGTTCCACCGCTGAGTGTAGAGTGTAAGGTTGATAGGCCTTTTAATTACACTTTTCATTGATGGGACTTTATAAGCAGGCGGTTTCTGCCAAGCAATCTAAATTCAGTTTTTTTAAATATAGGTTTTAAATATTACTACATTTCTTTTATTAATGCTGGAATGATTCTTGTCTCGTGTCGCACCCTAATAAAAAAAAAAACACATGTAGGTTTGACTGCTTTAAATAATAAAATTCTGTAAAACCAGGTGTGGCCTTTTGATAATTAGTTCCATTTTGAATCAATTAATATTGGAACGTGATTTGATCCTCTGCCCGTCTTGGTTCATCACTGACCTTGATTGGGACCTCTGTGCTCTCCGTGGTCTGCTCACACACAGACTGCATCAGGGAATCCTCATTGTACCTGTTGAAGGCCTCATGGACCACCTGCAGACACACACACAGACACGGACACACACACGGACACACACACAGGCACACACACAGGCACACACAGACAGGAGACGCCTTAACATGTGGCCACAACAACGTCATGCCCCGGCAGCTGAGCAACTAGTCATCAAATATACATGGACACTGTGGACACTACCAGAGAGGACACACACACACACACACACGAGGCACGCGTAACTACACAAAATAAACTAACTACACACATAAGATACTGAAGCTTGTGTGACACGACTGAGAGACAAGCGGATGTATTTGTCTCCGTGGTCGGGCCGGAGGTTGAGAGGAAGCCGAGCCAAAAGGGGATGTGATCTTTCAAAATGTCCGTTCCACTGAACTGCAGGACGGATGGCTTGAGGGGAGAGAAAGGATCGATGGAGGGAAGAGGAGGAAGGAAGAGAGGGAAGACCAAGATGGATATCATGAAGAAAAGAGGTGGACTACTGGGAGTGAACAGAGACGAGGGTCGGAGATAAAGTCAAATCATCGTGCTGTTGTGAATCAACAGGGACGGTCTGTGTTTTTTAGTGTTTTGTAAAACCATCTAAACACAAAATAAAAGTCTGTTCAAGAGATCCGGTATGTTGATGAAATGAAGTCACCATCGTATGGTCAGGGAGAGACGGAACACATGAGGAAGAGAGGGGAAGTCAAATCCCACACTTCAAATGAATGAAGGAGGAGAAAGAAAAGAAAAGGGAGCAAGAAGGGAGGAGAGAGAAGGGAGGAGAGAGAAGGAGGAGAGAGAAGGAGGAGAGAGAAGGAGGAGAGAGAAGGGTGGAGAGAGAAAGGAGGAGAGAGAAGGGTGGAGAGAGAAGGAGGAGAGAGAAGGGTGGAGAGAGAAGGGAGGAGAGAGAAAGGAGGAGAGAGAAGGGAGGAGAGAGAAGGAGGAGAGAGAAGGGAGGAGAGAGAAGGGTGGAGAGAGAAGGGTGGAGAGAGAAAGGAGGAGAGAGAAGGAGGAGCAAGAAGGGAGGAGAGAGAAGGGAGGAGAGAGAAAGGAGGAGAGAGAAGGAGGAGAGAGAAGGAGGAGAGAGAAGGGTGGAGAGAGAAAGGAGGAGAGAGAAGGGTGGAGAGAGAAGGAGGAGAGAGAAGGGTGGAGAGAGAAGGGAGGAGAGAGAAAGGAGGAGAGAGAAGGGTGGAGAGAGAAGGAGGAGAGAGAAGGGTGGAGAGAGAAGGGAGGAGAGAGAAGAGTGGAGAGAGAAGGGAGGAGAGAGAAGGAGGAGAGAGAAGGGAGGAGAGAGAAGGAGGAGAGAGAAGGGAGGAGAGAGAAGGAGGAGAGAGAAGGGAGGAGAGAGAAGGGTGGAGAGAGAAGGGTGGAGAGAGAAAGGAGGAGAGAGAAGGAGGAGAGAGAATGAGGAGAGAGAAGGGAGGAGAGAGAAGAGTGGAGAGAGAAGAGTGGAGAGAGAAGGAGGAGAGAGAAGGAGGAGAGAGAAGGGAGGAGAGAGAAGGAGGAGAGAGAAGGGAGGAGAGAGAAGGGGGAAAGAGAAGGGAGGAGAGAGAAGGGAGGAGAGAGAAGGGGGGAGAGAGAGGGCGGAAAGAGAGAGAAGGAGAGAAAAGGAGGAAAGAGAAGGGAGGAGAGAGAAGGAGGAAAGAGAAAGGAGGAGAGAGAAGGAGGAAAGAGAAGGGAGGAGGGGTACGGTTGATGGGGTTCGGTCCCTGAAGGCTCGCAGACGTTCTCGTCACATTGTTCTCCGTGTTCTCCGTGTTCTCCGTGTTCTCCGTGTTCTCCGTGTTCTCCGTTCTCTACGAGGGAACCCATAACGTGTCCGTGACGCCAAGGCCATCTGCTGTCATCTCAACCTCCGCTGTCATTTATACACAAGCTCGCGTTAGAAGTTCCCATACGCACAACAACGACATCATTATTTTTTTAAAAGCACATTATAAGCATTTGCACACGCACACGTTGTTATGTCAACATATACAGGAACACCCAAACAGTACGCGTACACACACGTACACACACACGTACACACACACGTACACACACACGTACACACACACGTACACACACACGTACACACACACGTACACACGGAGAAGATGACCTGCTGATTTTACATTTAAACCAACACAAAGAAAGACGCGCGGCGCTCATCGACATGAATTCACTCACGCGTCATACTGCTGCAGCCAATAACGGCGCCGAGTGACGAAAGGTGAGCAATGGGGTCTCCGGGGACCAGCGACCGTTTGGGATAAATGTAAAAACAGCACGCCACCGGGGAGGAGTCTCCATGTCATGTCGTGTGCTGATCTGTTGCTTTGAAAACGTGATTATGAACACAACTACGTCGTATCCACAGAATGAGACAAACACAGACGGACATGTAAAAACAACACACTCCAGTAGTTGATCAGACAAAGCTCTGCCCTTAACACACACACCACACACACAACTAGCACAGACACACACACACACACACACACACACACAGACAATAACCTTGTAATTCACACCACACAATAAAAACAACACACAGAAGGAAACATGTGCATGTGTGTAAATCACCACACACTGCATGTTAAAGACAGCAGCGGAGAAAAGAAAGGAAGATGGAAGGAAAGATGGAATGAAGATGGAAGGATGGAAGGAAGGAAGGAAGGAAGGAAGGAAGGAAGGTATGAAGGAAGGAAGGAAGATGGAAGGAAGGAAGGAAGAAAGGAATGTGGAAGAAGGATGAAAGGAAGGAAGGTGGAAGGAAAGAAGGAAGGAAGATGGAAGGAAGGAAGGAAGGAAGGAAGGAAGGAAGGAAGATGGAAGGAAGGAAGGAAGGTGGAAGGAAAGAAGGAAGGAAGAACGAAAGAAAGGAAGGAAGGAATATGGAAGGAAAGAAGGAAGGACGGAATGAAAATGGAAGAAAGGAAGGAAAGAAGGAAGATGGAAGGAGGATGAAAGGAATGAAGATGAAGGAAAGAAGGAAGATGGAAGGAAGGAAGGTAGAGGAAGGAAGAAAGAAAGAAAGAAAGAAAGAAAGAAAGAAAGAAAGAAAGAAAGAAAGAGAGAGAGAGAACCCAGGGAGGAGAGCGAGTCCAGGCCTCTGCATGTGGCTCACATGGCGGCTGTGACCTCCTGTGTGACCTCCTCTGAGGTCACACAGGAGGTCTGGACCTTATCTACCATCTTACTTTCTCACAGCAAGCGAACGGCCGGCTCCTTTCTGTTGGTTCACTGAGTCACGAGGCCGCTCTCCCGCTCGCTTTCAGAAGAGTAAGACTTTAAGAGGAGATACTGATTGAATGACCGGCCTGAAGATGGACATGTTTGCAGCGTGACCTGGTTCAAGCTGTGTCTGGAGTCCTGGAGGAGGAGGAGCTCGTCAAGCTTTGGAGGCTAAATAAACTATGTATGCTACAGGCGTTTAGCACTGCTGTATATTTAGCCTCCAGAGCTCTTCACCTCTGATATTGATCTTCACATCTATCCCTCAGTTAGTAAGCACATAAGGAAGTGTATTTCCTGAGATGTTAAAATCTTCTCTTTTTTTCTTGAGAGATTATAATGGTGTTTTTGCATTTAATCATTTATAAAAGTATATATCTTTAGATTTATTTAATCATTTCCTGGTCACTATTGGTTTCCTCGTCCAACTATGGAGGAGTGAAGCTGCCAACATTTAAAATGAGTATATCAATGACCCGATGTATTTGAATAAATTATGACACCAAATAATATTTGAACGATGCATTAATCTTCCCCATCATCTATTTATTTTCATTAAGAATGACAGCCGGCTCATTTGCATCGTGAAGAAGAAATGTATAAAGAAAAGAATATTAAAGTAAATAAGTTTGGGGAAATGCAAGTAAATAGCTAAATAGATGGAGAAAAACAACATTTAAAAATGAATAAATAGATGCATTCCAAAATGAAGAAAAACAATTAGAAATTAACAAAAATGAATGCCCACTTGTTTATGGGTACATTTAGTAGCATATTAGTTTAGTAATTTATTGATGTAGTTTTTTGGCAGCTTCTCTCCTCCAAAGCCAACATCTGCTTCTAATATACTAATAACTAATATTAATACAGTCTACATGCAGCTCAACAGTCTGTAAGAATCACAGAGACAGCTTGTCCCAAGTTGTGGTGCCAGATCCTCTCAAGGTAATTCATTGACTTTTTGTCAAATTAGGTCTTCAATCAACTTGTGCCTGTTCACTAGGATTGATCGCAGTTTCTCCTCAGTGTTCAGGATTCATCTGTTGCGCTGGTGTTCCTCTAATGGATTGATGTCCTCTCAAAAAGCACAACGATTTACAAAATACTGAGCACACGTTTCTGAAACTGCCACCAATGATCCTGACACAGCAAGTAGATCAAGGAACTGGTTTACCCAAAAAAAGAAAAGAAAGAAAGAAGGAAAGCACACTTCTCTAGACACCAAAGGAGGCGCAGAAGAAAAAGAGGCCACAACACAATTCTCTCACCAAGAAGAGGCTCCGCTTGAGGCTGAGAGGGAGAAACGCAACGCACAGGCAACCGCGTTAGCTGGGCCTCGCTTTTCAACCCTCGAACTGAACCAACACCATCAAGACATCAGAGACAATAATACATGGAATGGGATTAAATACAAACAGACATTCCCACACAACCCTGGATAAGCTATGTAGTTAGATTGCATTTAAATTAGAAACTAAATGTTTATCCTACAAATCCACACAGTTGCAATCCCAAAATATGAAGCCAACTGAGAAATAGCAACTGGGAGAATAAGGACTACGGTCTAACAGCATCAAGAGCCTCAATGTGTGTTTACAGTGCAATGGACAGAAAACTGAATCTGCAGATGCACTGAGACACAGACACACACACAGAGGGAACATTAATGTGACATCACACACAAACCTTCAAATAATCAATAGCAATTATTTATTTTTATCAAGAAGGATTTTTTTACTTTGTGTTAATTCATTGTCAGCTATTACTTTTTCATTATGGGTTGCTTTAACTATGTTTTTATTTGTTTTACTATATATTGGCTCTGAGATTCTTTTGAAAGAAAAGTGCGTTAAAAATGAAATTTATTATTATTATTATTATTATTAAGACCAAGATGGCGCCACCAAAAGTCTAGCAGACTACTTTACGTTCGTCAAAGCTGGGAACACATGGCCACGTTTATGAGGAGGTCATGTGACCTCAGGACACCCACTCCGCTACAGACAGCAGCAGATAGCTGGAACAAATATTTCATAACATACAACTTTGGTGGCAAATTACCATGTGTTGTAGTCGTACAGCATTGATATTTCTTTGGTAAAAGAAAAATTAATGCAGGTTAAGTGACTAACAGTATTTGTCTAAAATTAAGTTAATTCATAAATATGATTTAAAATACAACTTTTCTAACTGTGTATTGTATAATATTCTGTATACTTGACTGATACACAATCAGCTTGTTACACAATAATAAACTACTGTGACTTTGTGTTTTTGGATGAATTATTATTGTATTAAACGCACGTTTTCAAGAGCCACACTCAGCAGAGAACTTATGTTATGACGTCATATTGTTATGACATCATATTAAAAATACAAATAACCAGCACATTCTGATCCGTCGCCATGATTTATGTCACAGAAACACGAGGAGAACTGAATTACAACTTCCAGTGTGAACAGGAAGTTAAAAACTAATTTGGTCAGTCGTGTAAAGTGATGTGTGGTTATCGCGTAAATGAGCGCTTCATATGTTCGATATAGGTTTTCCTAAACCTCGTAAATCATTATAATTCTCTCTCTTAGAACAACTCAGATGGAGCTTTGCAATATGACATATTGTCATAAAACACTTCAGTCTCTGGGCTGTTTACAATGAGTCATCTGTCTGCGTTAGGTTTTTAACTTTAATCTGTTATGTAGATGATTTACTGTGGATGCTGGGAGAGAGGGCTCATCCGTCCATTCGTTTAGTCCGTCATTCATTTGGGAAACCAACGCTCTGATTATTAGTTTAGCAAAAACAATGTAAAGATAATTCAGTTTGTGAAATAGATAAAAAAAAAAGTAATAAAGGAGTCCCAGCTATGTTTTATTAATTTGGCAGATTTATTTCTAAATCCAGTTATCCAGTGATCTCATAAACCCTGGTGCGATTGATCTGGACATATTTCTACCACTTGGTTGCTCGTATTGAGCCACTCTCCCTGAAGCAGTCCTTTTCTGAGCCCGAGGGTTCTGTGTTTTCTATAGGCGAGTCATCTGCTGGTAATGAGGTTTTAATTGGTCCATGAATTAACTAATCACTGACTGGGAATGCCGAGTGGATCGTTGTTTAATCGACAGCTCCTGTAAATCATCCGGTTGGTCAGTTAATGTGCCAGCAGCTCAACCGACGAGAGCAAACATTTCGAATCGCACATTGGAAAACAATCAGTGTTTTTTAGTCTTTGTTTTATTTTTGTTCTTATGCTCAGCACAATCTTTGAGGTCAGGACCCTCACAATTAATTCCTAATTAAAACTTGTATTGGTTTTATTAAAAAAGACCTTTTAAGAAGGTCGACATTTTTTAATGACGACACCTCAAAAGGCTTTTGGGAGTAAATCAACCACTTAAAAAAAAGGAAAGAATCCCACTTTGAAAACGATCAATGGCTCAACATTACAATAAATCATGAACAATGCTGCACTGAGTCTTGGAGTAACAACACAGGGTGCTCTACATTCAGGAAACAATCATTGATTTGTATTACAAAATGACTGTAATTAAAGTTAATTATGTAATTAGAAGCACGTTCATTTGTCAACTAGGCGCGCCCATGAGTTGTTTGTGTAAAGACACAATGCAATTGTTGCTGCTCCTGTTCAATGTGATTTACACTGGCCTTAACAGGAGGATTAGGCAAAATATGTAGCTAACGCTATAGTTCCTAAAGACTAGTGTCTCTGGGGTGATCATGCACTACATAAACTGTAAGTGTGAGCGAAAAGCAACCCGGGGAGCAGCACTACAAGTAACATGCTTTCTGTGAGTTGCCTGCCGCCATATTTTTTATTTGGCTGCAACCATGTGATACAGGTCCAGCACTGCAGGGAGGAGGCGGACCAGCTGACCATCCTGACTCCCACAGCAGGAACAGGAACCTCCTCTACTGCCTCCTCTACAATACACACACACACACACACACCTCACTCTGACACACCACATGACAACTGCTAATTATGCCTTGGGGCCCACCATTCCGCCAGATTATTCCTCCATCGCGGAGACGGGAGGAGCGGCGGTCGTGCACGAGGTGGATGTTACCTGTCTGAAAGCCTCGCCGTCTCCCTTGCTGGCCTGCTGAGCGAGCAGCGTCAGCTTCTTGTTCTTCTCGTTCCTCTTGTGCATCCTGTAGACGCAGGACAGCAGGCACAGCAGCAGCATGGAGGCGATCACGCTCAGCAGGCAGAGGATGGCCACAGTGAGCGGAGGCAGCTTGTAGGCTGACAGGGAGGCAAACGCAAAGAACAGTAATGACAAGACTTCTGCGACTGCAGGAAAGCTGCTGTCAAGCGGACTGCGCTGTGTAGCTGCTCACCTTTCATCCTGTTTCTCGTGAAGACTGAATCGGCTTTGAATCAGTTAACTCTCATTAAAATGTTGCTTGCTGTCCGGTCACGGACGAAACGTCCTCCTCCTTACAGTTTAGGATATCTAAAGCGTGGCAATCTCATATTTGACGGTGATGGCAAGTACTTAGATGGTATTTATAAGGTCAGGTCTTTAAATGTATTTCATATTCCAATCAATTTCTTTTTCTTTTCTACACGGCAGAGGTCAAAATGAAAACTCACGTCACATAAATGTCAACATCGCCTCATTATCTCACGCGTGTATCTGTCTGTCTGTCCACGGCTAATCTTGCATACTACACTTTTACCATTCACCTGGTACAATATCCAACTACTTTTATATACTTTTTTTATTCAGTCTGTATATTTAATATTCTTCTTTACTGTTTTTTATTGTTTTCTATTGCTGTTTATTTCTATTACTTGATTTTTTATCTTTTATTCACTTGTGAGCAATGCTGTTGTAATCCTGTAATTTCCCCACTGCGGGACTAATATTTTACTGGACCCATCAGACTAATACTTTTTGTGTGCTCATTTATTCATGAATGTATGCTCAAAGTAGTTCTGGTGATTCCCAATTTTGGGAAAAATGTTATAGACAATTTTATACAGGCATTGCCTGCTGACTCCTTTAAACAACCGCTTTAGCAGCAAAAAGGCATTTCCTGTCATCGGCGAGGCAGAAAAGGAGCCTTAGCAACACGTTCTCACACCAGTGACGCTCAGGGACAGCGTCAGTACAAGGTTGGTTGAATAATTGGTTGATATCGCCAGCTCCAATCCCGCCCGCTCACTACGTGTGGGCTATTTCCCACTTTAAACTACGTTTAAAGAGCCCTGCTCTGTCCGTAATGTGGCGGGTGGGCGTGTCACTATGAAGTAATTACCGCTAAGTTGTATAAAGCCTTTGCTGGGGGTTGGACAATATCTCTGGTTCTGCTGCATTGATTTTGATACTGTCTATCGTCCAATGATGTTATGAGTGCAAAGATAAATCAGTGGAGTTCTATTTTAAAAGATGTTTCTGATCTTTGCTCACTGACGCTTATAATCTCATTTATCTCAGAAAGGCTCTGAATACACAAGCTTTGATTGACACACACAGGATGTGCCAGCCTCCATATACTTTATCACATGTTGTATTACAATTGCATTACTCTGATTGACTCTGACTATGATGTAAACTCTCTCAATAAACACAATCTATAGCCGATAAGGGACTCTTTACATACAGAAATCACTATTTATTTTTTGTTCAGGAGGACACAGGTTAAAAAAAACTTCTTTGAAATCTAGACGCAGATAAGATTTTGAAGAACGTAGAGTGTTAAGCTCACATATCAGAACTAAATACAGTACGTTGATCACTTCTCTTACCTTCCACCTCAATGTGGGAATAAGCCACGGGAAACCCGGCCAGGTCTGTCACTTTGAAGACACCTGTGTCGGCCACGTGGACCTTCTTCAGGATGAGCTGTGTTCCCTCCACGATCAGCCTGCCTTCCAGCAGAGGGTCCAGCGGCGTCACCAGAACCCCCCGGTCCAGGATGACCCGGTCCTTATTGTCCGACTTGCGCCTGTAGACGATGCTGACATTGGAATGCGGCAGGTAGAGTTTTATCTTCAGGTTTTCTCCATGGGAGAGCTTGGCGAAGTATTGGTGCTCTGCGTAAAGAAATATGAACAGGTGTAGCATAATAGCTAGCTGGTTACTCTTTGAATTAACGGTTAACTTGTTGGTACTGAATTAAAGGTACTTCCCGAATACGGGTAAAGAAAGAACATGGGGATAAGGTTTTCAGGATAACATGGTCTACTCCAATGTTCTTCTCCACAGTCGGACAACTGAACACCGATGGGTTACATCACCTCATCACCATGTCGTTCCACCAACCTTAACCGTTACTAAAATTACAGGCAAGGTGCACCATGTTATGTAGTCCATTAGCTAACTTCAGTTACACAGTAATATATATATATATATATATATATATATATATATATATATATATATATATATATATATATATATATATATATATATATATATATATATATGTATACATGTTTGCAATGTACAAAATAAATCTTCTTCAACAAATCTAATTTTACACAAGCAATGTTTATGCTAATGTTGACACGTTTCAAGGGTTTTCTGTGGCACATTCTCTGTTAGTGTGGACAGCTAGTAGCTACAAGATGTTAGCTATTCACTGTTAGCGGTGATAGCATGAACAGCTAAACAAATGCATATAAAATTGCACCACCATCCTGCATATCCGATGTTCATGCCGTGATGCACATTTTACACACAGATACAAATACATTATTAATGAGTTCAATATGTACCATTTTTGAACATAGCATTTAACATTAGCTGAAAGCACCACTGTGTACACAGTCTTGTTTAAAGCATTATTTTTTAGCTTACAGAGGCAGCGCGATTCCAGGATAATTTTTAAATGACAGCACAGAGACACCTTCATAAGCCATTGTATATCAGTCGTCATATATAATTAATATTTTGTTCCCTAACCTTCATTAAAGTAATTGCCCTCTTGATATATTTTGATCTACATTATATTCTTTATTGCTGCAGCGGCCAAGTATCCCTGCAGACAAGTTGAACCTCATTTAAAATACATTAATAAAGCACTTATGACCTACTCGGAGATTCAGGCACCTGGACTTCTTATAGATAATGCTCTCGTGAATTCAATAATGCAGATGCAGTTCTTCACGGCCCAGATGAAAATGTGCAATGTGATAAACACAAAAAGCCCTGTCAGCATCTCGATGACGAAGGTCTATGCTGATTGACAATAACTATAACTACAGATGCATATCGTCACCTGGCGCGTCACTTTTCTCATCAAGTTAAGTACTTTGCAGACGTCGACAGTGCGCGTCACACTCGCAACACCAGCATGTGAAGAAGAACGGCACCTGCACACAAGATTGACGGATCAATCAAAGCTGAGAGGATGCAGACAGGCACAACTCTCATCCTCACCTTTGACATTCAGACAGTTCCTCCTGCGGATTTTGCCATCGCGGTCCAGCACCGTGAAGCTGCCCTCGTCCGTCATCCTGACCGCGTGCAGCGTCACCCGCTTGTCCGACACGCTGAGACGCCCCACATATTTCTCGGCCAGCACCGCCGTCTGGTTGTACAGCACCACGGCTGGAGGCTCTGTCGCGTTATGTATCTCCGTCTGATTGACCTGAATGAGACCGGGCCTTGTGAGAGAAGAGAGGAGAGTGAACGTTCCCGAAACCAGCGCTCGCGTGATCCGTTTAAACCAAGTTCAACCCAATCAGCAACGTCTCTAATTGCTAATTGAAAACACCTGGGGTGATGTCGGTGGAGTGTGGTCAAGAGTCAGCAGAGACGCAGCATTTTTCTGTCCTATGTATACCAATTTTGGGTTTATACACCAGGAAGATATACAAATACATGTTTTTACATTACAAGGCAACAGATGTATATGTGTAATGTATATAAACAATCTCCATGCTGAACACAGATTACGGAATCCTGCTTTCCCTGTCCACCTCTCGCCGAGCGTACCTGAACTCCAGGGTGATGGGGACCTCCACGCGGTTGAGATGGATGTGGTAAGTATCTCCGTACTTCACCACCTCCTCCACAGCACAGTCTGATCAACGAGACCGGAGGAAATAAAGGTAATTTGTGACAGAGGTCAAAGTCATTGTGTACAAATCGACTCTGTTGTTGAGCAGAGATACACATGGTGAAACGGTTTCATGGTTGGTTGGAGGATTCTTTAGAATGATCTACATATACGGGGTTCAGAGCATTACAATAGTGTGAACAACTTATTCCAATGGAAAGACATAGTGGAGTGATGTCTACCTGAGCAGAGAACAAAGTCCCTCTCCCTCTGCGTGTGTGTTATCTCTGGTGTGCCCCACAGGCTAGCTAACGGCTGGCGCTCCGCACTGCGCTCACACAGCGGTTACAGCTGATAAGCCACCCTGACCCAGGGCGGGCGCAGGAGCTTAGCAAGCGCCAGGTAAACACTGTTAGCTCTGTCAGGACTGTTAGCCATCTTAGCACCGTTAGCTACTAGCTGTTGCCGTGTTAAGAGCCATGTGGAGGAAATATATATGTTTCAGAACGGCTAAAATAAGAAAATAAAGTCAGAGGACAGGCTCCTTGCAGGTACAGACCCCACACTTATTTTTTGCATGAGTCTATACAATGCTTTTTAGACAAATCCTACTTATTCTGCCTTTCAACAACATAAGATGTGCTCACTTTTACATGATCTTTGGTGATTTAACAAACAGCAAACTCATTTAGTCATAAATGTGTCATAAATGTTCCATGTCATCATTCCCTTATTCAAACCCTGATAGGAGGGGCTCCAATGCTTGGTGCCACCTGTCCATCAGGACTATCTAACATTCATACACCACAGGAATAGCCTGGGGAGTAATTTGGGTTTAAGTAACGTTGCCAAGGACACATTGACATGTACTAGCAGAGCCGAGGATCGAACCACTGATCCTCAGATTTAAGCAAAGATTAGGCCCACTGTTCTTGTAGTACATCAGAAAAAACTCAAATTGATGATAAAGTAGGTTTGTAATTCCTTCCACAGCTATAGACAAGTCTTTGTAGCCCACAAGACGCCGTCCCCACCTCTGGATGAGACCACCTACCCCTGACGATGAGGATGAGGTGCTTGGCTGTGTTGGGGCTGTTGGTGTTCTTGATGACGTACACCCCCTCGTCCTCCTCCTGCACGTCCTCCAGCACCAGGTGGCCCCGGGAGTTGATGCGGCCCCGTGGATTCACCACCTGGCCGGCTCGCAGCAGGACCACCTCAGAGAGGTGGTTGGTCCTGGATTTGAACACGACCTCACCGAGGTTCTCAGGCGGGACGTCGATGTGAATGTCCTCCCCAAAGAAGGCTGTCCTGTGTTCCTCTTTGACTGGTAGAGACAAGCGAGACGTTTTATTAGACTTCCCCCTCGTGCACATCATCATCGGTTCATTCTCAAAAAGCTTTCCTCGTTATGCATCGCAGTCCAAACAAACATACCTTTCAAAGATGCTGACACAACTGTGGGGGGAAACAGAGAAAAGTTAAAATGCATATTTTTTTTCTGCTGATTTTTACAAAGATATCGAAACAAGTTAATTTGTTCTTATTGGGGGGGGAAACACTTCCCCATGAAGTACAAGAGTGTTTGAAATGTAAATGCCTCACTTAATGACAGCTAAAAATAGAAGAAGATGAAACAAAAGGAAAGCAAATACATGTAAATTAAATAGATCACAAAACAACTTCCTTTGGTGTGTTTTTCACAGAATCTACATGAATCACTCCACTGAAACAGATTCTGCTTTGCAGGAAGTCTGTTTCAGCCGCTCCTTTATCCGAACCCGCTCCCAAGTGACTGATGATGTTTGTGCTTACCGGTGCAGAACAGGGCGCTCAGCACCGCAGCGCTGATTACCTTCATCTTGAATGGTCTCTGGAAAAAAAAGAAAACCACACACACAATACACAACCAATTAAAAAAAATAAAAAGCTTTTTAGTGCGGCTCCAAATGATCAAATCACAACTTTCAAAAAGTAGACATCTGCCATATTCACCTGACTTACTTATGGTAAATTGTGCTGCTAATTTGGGTGATGGAATTGAAGGAGAAAAAATCCCTTCTGCAAAGTACCAAGCATGCCAATTTCAATCTGTGTTCTCAAGTAGAAGAGAAGATCTCTCCTGCTCTTCACCACCCCGCTGTGCTAAAGAGCATTTCACAAATCAGCTCTTCAAAAGCCTAAGGGGAAGCACTGCCGGCACTCTATAGCGGTGCCGTAATGTAAAATGACTATTGAGCCAAGCTTTAGCGAAGAGAGCCAAAGACGAGTCGATCAGCTCTCCACTCACAACCACAAACCAGAGAGGGACTTTAAGCCGAGGGGGAAAGGCCAGAAGAGAGGGAGGAAGGGAAGAGAAGCGGTGAAGGGAGGGAGGGTATACCAGAGAGTATGTGGACAGCCAGCTGACCTGTCACGACTGCTGCACTGGATTAGACTACGCACTGGTAGTCACATAGTGGTATAAGATGGAGACGGAAAGAGAATATTGCAATGGTCTCTTCGTTAAAGGTTCTCTGTACAACATTCAGAGCATTAATATAGCAGCAAACAACTCGCTGTGTGAAGATGTAGTGGAGTGATGGCTACCTGAGCAGAGAATGAAGTCACAGATAAACATTGCTCGCTCGCCGGCTCACCTGCCGCCACGTTGTGAGCCACGTGGAAACAATAGATATGCTCCGAATTCACCACCTTTAAGTGCTCTGATCCCTGCCTAGCCTTGCATAACTAGCTCTGAAGCATGTGCAATTACAAGTAGAAACTATGAATTATGGACGATGAATACATTTCCCAACAAGACCACAAGAATGACATATGTACATTTTCTCAATTGTCTGTTTTCCAAGTAGATACTTTTTGCTTTTCTCTGCCACAAAACTAGTTTTAAGTACATGTTAGTATAATACTTGCACCTTTATAACCTTTTTCTCACTAAACTCACATCTTGGAAGTCGCATGTCAGTTTGTTGCCGAGAAAGCACGGTCAACAAAAGAAGCTTCCTCATATACTTCTATACAATCCGACTTCTTTTTGCAACCAGAGTCGTCGCCCCCTACTGGCCGGCACAGATCATGCAGGTTTGGCTTCACTTTTCAGACCCGGAGGTTGCCGCCTGGTTTTCTCTTAAGGGTAAAAAAAGACTTTCATTCGTGTACAGTTCAACCCCACGGTCTCAACCCTGCACCTACAATTAGGTTGACTATTGGACCTCAACTAGCAAACCAGTTGTTTCCTGATCTTTTCGCAGTCTCTATGACAACAGCCCCAATGAGAAAAAAGCCTGACATCGGCCAAAGGAGCGACTGAGCCATTTACCCTTTCAATGTGTAGACTTTCTGAACCTTCTATATTTATACCAAAGGCCCAGTGCTGGAAAGTAACTAAGTGCGTTTACTCAAGTATCGCATTGAAGAACAAAAAGTAGCTACTTTACTTGCGTATTTCCATTTTCTGACCCTTTAAGCACCATGGCACCTATATAGGGTGAGGCGGACCTGAAACTTCTATTTTTGCTGTGTTTCAATCTTTATTTACTCTTAACCAGTAACATATTTATTAATATTTACATATTTGAACAAAAGCTCATATGGGTTGCCTTTATTATAACACCAGAATTATTCAAATAGCCCTTGTGGTTGCAGAGATGCACCCTTTTTAGTTTGGGTATGTTATTTCGAGCAGAATCCTAAAAAATATCTTGGTTTTTAAAAGGTACTCCACTACATCTGAAAAAGGTAAATTATGTACTTTCTATTCCCTCTGAAAGGGATTATGTAATATCACAGGGAATTCGCTACCCATCAGTATATAACGTCATTAAAACAAGTTCAGCAGTTCACCAGCTGCAACATCAAAGTGGTGAACACACTAACAAACAAACCAAACACTCTTTCTAGAGAGACATTCGTATTTTTGCGTCGACCAACGTAGTTCAGCTCAATGCCACCAAAGACACAGGACCTTCAAGTACGGTTTTGAATGCAAGACTTTTACTTGGCACAAAGTATTTCTACACTACTGCTATTTTAACTTAAGTTAACAATCTGAGTACTGCTTTGAACACTGCAAAGGCCTGATGATACTATCGGTTTGTGTTCAGTGAAGTGTTATGGAACAGAGTGAATCACTGCATCTTTAGACTCTGAAAGAGGGGACAATTAAAAAGCCATTGCATTTCAGCCATCTTCTTCAGATGAGGCATTAGAGTGCAAAGAGGGAGAAAGCCCATCAACGCTCTCTGTGCACATCAACAGATACAAAGTCACTTCCGAATGACGCCCTAGCAATAAAGTGGGCAGGAAAAACTTTCAGTCCCTGAGCAGAACACAGCAATCAAAGCAAATTGTCTAATCAGTGTCTTGTGAAGCCGCTTTGAAACATCCTCTACAGAGACATTAGCTTTTTGCATGTGTGCTGATACACAGGTTTGATTCATTGATGGAGAGAGCTTTCTGAAAGGCCTACCGAGGCACAGGCCCTGGGGTCCAAAGTCTTAGCGATCCCCTTGGCCTTCCACTACAAAATGTCAAATCAAAGAGACACGTACCAACCAGCAAGAAACTAAAAGAGACACAAGAAACCAAGACACAAAAGACACAAAAGCCTTTATCAAACTCAAAATGACTACAAAGAGACACAACATGGCTACAAAGACACTCAAAATTACTACAAAGAGACACAACATGGCTACAAAGAGACTCAAAGTGACTACAAAGACACACAAAATGGCGACAGAGAGACAGAAGCAACTACAAAGAGACACAAGGTGGCCACAAAGTGATATAAACAACAGCAAACAGACGCTGTTTCCATTACAAAAAGACACAAACAACTCATAATCTGCCCATGGTCAGTGTAGTGGTTATTAATGCATTTAAAGAAAACAACTGAAAGCCAAATAGAGGCCTCTCCTTCACAAGGCTGCCGACTGTGGCTCGGTGGTGAGCAGGGTCATCCTTCAATCAGAGGATCGGCGGTTCGATCCCCGGCTCTGCTAGCCCATGTCAATGTGTCCTTGAGCAAGACACTTAACTCTACATGTCTCCCGTAGCTGCGCCTACGGTGTGTGAATGGTTGATAATCTGATGTGGCTCCTTGCATGGTAGCTCCTCTCATCAGTGGGTGAATGATGTCATGCAGTGTTAAAGAGCTTTGAGTGGTCGGAAGTGCTGTACGGGTCCATTTAAAAACAGAAAAGTGCTGCTAATCTGATGGGAGACTCTTTTTTTTTTACATCTTTATACATTACAGAGGCTTCCTCAGAGGGGTTGCTGTAATCACAAGGTGGCCATTCTGAAACACCTCTGTTTTCACCACTGGGTGTCCTGGATAAACGCATCACTAAGAGGCCAGGAGGATGTAACCTTTGGCCTTTTTTAAAGCTCTGACTCTAAGTGGGGTCACTGCTCTCCTGTCATAACCAACCCGCAGGGGCAGCGCTCACTGATCTCCGTGTGACACATGCATCAGCGGTGAGAGGCGCGGAGGTTACATCTTTCCGGCTGATCTCATCAGCTGACATCCATCCAGGCTGAAGGAACTTAAGAGCCTTTCCCCCTGTCTCTCCTCTCCCACACGAACCAGGAGGGCGGTAGCATCATGCCTCCATCCTCCTCGTGTTACAACGTTGTCTCTCTCATCTTTCGGCTTCTCTCTGTCTCTTTTTCTGTCTCATCCTCCTCTGAAACACTTTGCCTTATCTTCTCTTTGTTGTCTCTCTCTGCTTAATTATCCTTCAAACTGATTCCTATCCGGGTCAGTGTGAGTGATATGCCGGTTTGCTGGTATTGCCCTATAATATTCAGAACCCACAGCTGGTGTGATGGTCACTTCACCCCCCCCCCTAGACCTGCTTGTCCCCCTGCACTTTCCTCTTCTGCACCCCCACCCCTTCTCTGGTGCAGCCAAGGGTGTGTCACGACTGGCATGAATGGGGGCTGTCCCGGTACTGGGGGTGTCTAGGATGGAGGATGGTGGAGGAGAGGAGATGGAGAGGGGGGGGGGGGGATATTTATCACCACTCAGACGCTCTAATGCCGAAGTCTGAGCATAACAATATGAGTTTGTATCTCTAGCAATAGAGGATGCATTCTCCCCCTCACAGCTCGGTGACGGTTTGGGCACCTGCCATGCCCTCCATTATCCCATCATGCGGGTAAAGATGGAGCACAGAAAATACAACTAATCTGCAGGTATCGGGATCTGCCCCCCGGCTGTCCGGTGAGCTCCTGCAGAAACACGCGTCTCTTCCAGGCGTGACAAATACTTTGAGTCCGCGCGGCTCCGACGCGTGCCGTGCAGCGCCCGAGGACATTGCGTAATCCTTCCCAAACGGGATGGACCAGAGGAGAAGATACCCCCCCCCACACACACACACACACACACACACACACACACACACACACACACACACACACACACAATTCAGACGGGGGCTCATCCCGCACACGGGACAGGGAAACCCACCGGTTATTATTACCGGCAGTCAGACGCGTAATTACGGTGCCGCTCGAGCTCTCTTCTCCCGCAGCAGAGGCGTGATGAACGCACAACGCGCACAGACTTGTGGGGAGGAAGGAGGCCATTGGGCGCACACACAGCTCTTCTAATGCCTCGGAGCGTTGCTGGGGTTCCTCTGGATGTTTCTCGGGCAATCCCCCCAAAAAGTCTCCCCCCACGTTAATAGTGTTATCTGGCGTTTCTGTTGGCTACACGCCCCAAACCGTATCATATAGCGCGAGGAAATAGTCATAACAGCAAAGGGAAAGCTGCAGAATTTAACCCACTACCTCCCTTTTGAGGGGAATATTTAGGGGGGGGGGGGGGGACAGAACCATATTTCTATAATAAACAAGTATAATTGGTTGATAATAATTACCTTCGTCAAGCCTCGTATCTTAATCCCCCGGACTGGGAGGGGCTCGGGAGTGCTGGCTCCAGGAGGTCGCCTCTCTTTCTTCTTCTTCTTCTTCTTCCCCTCTTTACTTGGTAAAGCTCGTCCTCCCCTACACGCCCCCAGCCCGACGACTACAGCGGCTCAACACTTTCGGCTAATGTCAGGCTCGTGGGTCGGCGGCGCTCGGGAGTTTCCGGAAAGAGTCGTTTCGATTCCTGGCTCGGAGCCACGAGCTGCCGCTCCGCAGTTTTGGAGTCGTTGCACGCGCACGACTTCCCCGCGCGTGACGTGCGCGTCTCTTGGTTAAGCAGACGTTTAACTCCTTTAAGAGCATGTCGTGGTTAAAGCATTCAAAACATTCCTCATTCTGGAGGAAAAGGATTTGAAATAATGTTTATTTATTTTTAAATGTATTTCTATATTCTTTACATATTATTTTCCTATTTTCAGCTTTTGTTATTTAGCACAGTACCTCCTAACCAGCGCCAAGCATCCTTGGTTGAAAACAATATGTAATACACAGCACTGTGCCATCACTGTCTGATTTAATGTAGACTATATCAAATTCAGTTCATGAACTTAGACTTATATTCTATTGAATATTTATTAAATAACACATTTTAAAGGATGTTTTAATGGATGTAGCTTTTACATATATATATGTTTTAAATCCCGTAACCCCAGGGGTACACGTACCACCATTTGAGAACCACTGATTTAAAAGTATGAATTTACAAATTCATAATGCTGTTGTTGTTTTTTATATATATTTATTTAGATTTTACAACTGTACAAGACAGAACTTTAAGGATACAATACAAACAAAAGATGGAAATAGAAAACAACAACACAAAAGGAACAAATAAATTTGCAAAAGATACATAGACAACCACAACAAATAATAAACACATTCACACATCACTAGTCAGAGATAAGTGCATCTTGGTTAGTAGACTTGGTCAGTTTAAGTCAGCATCGGTACCAGCATGTTTAATCTTGCTGAGCAAAGGATCCACCATGTCTAAGACCGGTTTCCATGTCTTGACAAATCCCTTGACATTGTCATGGAGGGTGTGGGTCAACTTTAGAGGAAGGACTTCCAAAATCCCCTTATACCAGTCGTCCATAGAAGGGATATCTTTACAAATCCAGAATTTAAGAATAGTCTTTCGTGCTACAGAAGTATTCCTATCAGTTTAGCGTTGCTGCTGCTCTTGCACTGCTCACTTTATCTAAACACATTGAGGAGGTGAAAGCTCCAGGTCATATCCCATCAAAGAAACCATCAAATTAGTTTTTTAAAAACAAAAACAGAAAAAAACAAAGGTTGCTAGAAATATTTATTTCACATGTTTGATGAGATTTTGACACAACGTCCTCCCTGGTCGTCAGTATAGCTCTTCTGGATCTAAAGGCTCATTATATTACATTGTAATGGTAGAATTAAAGCAGGAGTGCTTTGTGACTCTGTTTCTCTGGCCCTGTCAGAGGTGAGGAGTGTTTCAAAGGGCGGAGAAGACCAAGTGTCCTCTGGGGGAAGCTTCGTCACTGAAAGCCCCAAAGCTGTCGAGATGATCCTGGAGGAGGAGGCGCGTCGCTATCAGTGTCATTCACACATAGTGATGACATCTCAAAAGGATACAGGCGATGCGGCGTCTGAGATCGTGAGGCTGGTTCATAAGGAGGAAGTCAAAGGCCAAGGAGCAGGCAGAGAGAGCGCCTCGCTGGAAAAGGAGTGCTAAGTAAGGCGAAGGCCTTCAGCGTCCACAGATGGCAAAACTGTGACGCCCACTTCACTGCTTCCCTGCACCCGAAGACCAACTTCACTGGAGCTGCTAATTGAAGAAGACGATTGCCCGTTGGAGGACATGGTCCCATACCGGAGGAGGAAGATGAGGAGGACGGAGAGGCCCCCGATGAGGATGACCTGGTGTGTGGCGCCCTGAGGCAGGAAGTCTGCCCCTTTTTTAATCGGCTTGCAAAAAGCCGTGGAATCTTTTGGCGGGCCTTTTTTTCACAGCAGACGTTTTGGTTCTGTCATAGCAGGACTATGACGGGTGTGACGGATATCAAAGACCACTGCGTCCCATTTAGGAGACTTATTAAGGCACCGGTATTGTGCATGCCCAAGTGAAAATATCTGCTCTATTGGGACCTGGAGCTTCATTAGAGAAAAAATATCATATAACTATTTTAAATTAAGGTTCAAAGATAGGAAGGAAGGAATAAAATCTTCCTTTTCCTAAGACAACCACTAATCTCATGCTGTGTCCTATCCTGTCTCAGGCCTCTGATATTATCTGAACCTAAAACATCCTAACAAGGACTGTAAATTGGATTCTTTGGAGTCCATGCCTTCCTAACTTAGGACTCCTAAATTCCCATCCTAAAAAAAGATCCTGAATGTCACCCTAAAATGAGTTACTAAAGGATTTCAGGCTTCGGGAGTCCCTGTAACGAGGCTCCTGGAGGCCAACCTCATGTCCAGCGTGTCCCTGGCCTCAGCTCTGCTCCTAACAGAGTTTAAACTTGTATTACGCAGCAGTTCAGGTCTCACGGTGGGGGCCACACCGGGGCCACACCACACCGGGGCCACGCCGGGGCCACACCACGCCGGGGCCACACCACACCGGGGCCACACCGGGGCCACACCGGGGCCACACCACACCGGGGCCACACCGGGGCCACACCGGGGCCACACCACACCGGGGCCACACCACGCCGGGGCCACACCACACCGGGGCCACACCACACCGGGGCCACACCGGGGCCACACCACACCGGGGCCACACCGGGGCCACACCGGGGCCACACCACACCGGGGCCACACCGGGGCCACACCACACCGGGGCCACACCGGGGCCACACCACACCGGGGCCACACCACGCCGGGGCCACACCACGCCGGGGCCACACCACACCGGGGCCACACCGGGGCCACACCACACCGGGGCCACACCACACCGGGGCCACACTCGGGCCACACCACGCCGGGGCCACACCACACCGGGGCCACACCACACCGGGGCCACACCGGGGCCACACCACACCGGGGCCACACCGGGGCCACACCACACCGGGGCCACACCACGCCGGGGCCACACCGGGGCCACACCACGCCGGGGCCACACCGGGGCCTGAAGTTGAGGGCTCGAGGCCTCGACACCCCTGCTATGAGCGGTGAGTTTATCCCGACTGTTTCGGGTTTCCTCCCACATTCCAAATTGTAATAATGTTTGAAAGAAATACATTTAAAGAAAAAATCTAATCAAATGATGAATTTAGTTTGTTTAAAAAGCTTTCTTGCTCTTGTGTTCTTGGTTGTGTCGGTCAGACAGAAAGCACATTCATGGTTCATCATAACTTGAGATGGGAAGCTGTTGGATGCTTTGTCTCACTCTGTTGTCATATTAAGAAGTGGAACTTGCTCTCCTGAAGGTTTCTTCCCTTTTTTCCCTGTGAAATAATTTTTACAATCTTCATTTGGGGAGTTTTTCCTGATGTGAGGTCCCAGGACAGGGAAGTTACGTGTACAGATTGTAAAGCCCTCCTAGGCGTATTTGTGATTTTGGGCTATATAAAATGAACTGAATTGAATTTAACTAATTCCTGGAAGAAAAAGTACAAACTAAAAGCTGTTTGTCAACAGGACACATATTTTTCTTAAAAAAGTTTTTTTATTTCACAGTCACTGGGATCCAAAGTCAAACTGTTCCACATGGTTACACACAATGAAGCCGGCACACAGACTGCATCGGAACGTTAGGTCGGGCACTTCTTCACAGGACTTTATTAGATCGAATATAAAAATGCAAATTGGTTTTTCCCCTTTAAAAAAAGGTTATATATTTGAAATGTGTCAAGAAGCAACTAAAATGTCAAAATGACTTAGTGTGATGTGAGAGATGTAACATCGATGTGCTGTGATGGGATGTATAATAAAACACTTTTGCTAAATAGAATACATTAAGACGTCACTTTGAATTCCTGGGAGTCGGTTTATCCTTTTCAAAGCCAAGCTTTTACATTTGACATCTCCTTCTTTACTTTGAATACTTGGCTGATTCATGGTTCCAATCCAACAGCAGCAAAGCAGAGTCCCAACATATCAGGACATAGAAGACAGATCAGGTCAAGTGGAATAGGAGTTCCCTGACCTGACGGGACATCTGTATGATCCCCTCATGACGTTGGCTGGCGTCTGAGAACAAGCCTGCTGCTGCTGCTGCTAATGCTGCTGCTGCTAATGCTGCTGCTAATGCTGCTGCTGCTGCTAATGCTGCTGCTGCTAATGCTGCTGCTGCTGCTGCTGCTGCTGCTGCTGCTGCAACTGCTGCTGCTAATGCTGCTGCTGCTAATGCTGCTGCTGCTGCTGCTGCTGCTGCAACTGCTGCTGCTAATGCTGCTGCTGCTAATGCTGCTACTGCTGCTGCTGCTAATGCTGCTGCTGCTAATGCTGCTGCTAATGCTGCTGCTGCTGCTAATGCTGCTGCTGCTGCTAATGTTGCTGCTAATGCTGCTGCTGCTGTTGCTGCTGCTAATGCTGCTAATGCTGCTGCTAATGCTGCTGCCGCTAATGCTGCGGCTAATGCTGCTAATGCTGCTGCTGTTGCTCCTAATAATGCGGCTGCTTCTGCTGTTGCTGCTGCTGCTATTAATGCTGCTGCTAATGCTGCTGCTAATGCTAATGTTGCTGCTGTTGCTATTGTTGCTGCTGCTGCTGCTACTGCTGCTAATGCTGCTACTGCTGCTGTTGCTAATGTTGCTGCTGCTGCTGCTACTGCTGCTGATGTTGCTACTGCTGCTGTTGCTAATGTTGCTGCTGTTGCTAATGTTGCTGCTGCTGCTGCTACTGGTGCTGTTGCTACTGCTGCTGCTGCTGCTGCTGTTGCTGCTGCTGCTGCTATTGCTACTGCTACTGCTGCTGCTGCTCATTCTGCTGCTGCTGCTGCTAATGCTGCTGCTGCTGCTGCTGATAATGCTGCATGCTGCTGCTACTGCTGCTGCTGCTGCTTAATGCTGCTACTGCTGCTGCCGCTGCTAATGCTGCTGCTGCTGCTGCTAATGCTGCTAATGCTAATGCTGCTGTGCTGCATGCTACTGCTGCTACTGCTGCTGATAATGCTGCTGCTGCTCATAATGCTACTGCTGCTGCTGCTACTGCTGCTGCTGCTCATAATGCTACTGCTGCTGCTGATAATGCTGATGCTGCTGATAATGCTGCTGCTCCTGCTGCTGCTGCTAATGCTCCTAATGCTGCTGCTGCTACTGCTGCTGCTGATAATGCTGCTGCTGCTGCTCCTGCTGCTGCTGCTGATAATGCTCCTAATGCTGCTGCTGCTACTGCTGCTGATGATAATGCTGCTGCATTGAAACTGTGAACATGCATCTAAATGTTGAGTTGGCTGCTTTTTCTGCAACGTGAACAATAACATATTAAAACATGTGTCTTCATATCATTTTTGTGCTGTCATGAAGTTCTTCTCCACTCCATAACGTCCCTACACCGTGAGAGAAAGAGCTCTCTGTTAACAGGAGTGGAGCGAGGTTTTTAGCTTGGGTGTGGATATAAAAACCCTTAGCTCTGGAATGATTAATAGCCATTTCTGAGCAAGTGAAGAAGTGAGGAAGAAATAGCGACAGTCGCATCTCCTCCCACAGTAACAATGATGATGAGTGGATCTTCAAATGAGTAATGACACTCATAGAAGCAATAAACACTGATAATGGCATGGTTTCACATTTCTGAAGCTCACCTTCAGGTCACAGGCCTGGTTTCAGCCACAGTTACAGGGATTCCAACACTTGGCATTATTTTACCTCACTCTTGACTAAATCCTCTAACACTGGAATAAAAACTGCTGACACGGCACTGCAAATCAGGGAATAAGCTCATGGATTTATTTTCCTTCCGATCGCTGCAGAATGCTGCAAGAGGTAATGTCAAGTCATTACTGTTTGGGCCAAATGCGCAAGCCTGTTCGCACGGAGTGAGAACGAATTTAGGAGGAATATTGCTTTTTAAATTGGTAATTTAGCACATTTGTTCAAGCTGGAATTAACTATCGTTTTAGTTTCCATCTTCCAGAAAACAGTGAAAATGATCCCACATGATGAAAGTGTAAGCAGTGCTTCTAATCGGTTAATTTGCTGCAGGACAAGACCTTGGTGTAGAAAGTGTTTTATCGGGAGGCGAGGGTTGGCAAAACCGCCCAACGATAAACTGTAAATTATGGCACATTCACTTGTTTAC
The DNA here is from genome assembly GCF_910589615.1 of Taurulus bubalis. Lineage (NCBI taxonomy): Eukaryota > Metazoa > Chordata > Actinopteri > Perciformes > Cottidae > Taurulus > Taurulus bubalis. The sequence goes on along the minus strand of NC_136604.1, from coordinate 3,363,521 downwards.
CCTCATTCTCATCTGAGAAGCTTCTCTTTAATTGCTGCTAAATTCCTTCATTTCCCATTGGAATTTTTCGGGTCACACACTTCATCTCATTCTTCAGCGCGTGTGACTCGTGTGACTGGGACCCTCGCCGGTGTCCCAGTTTAAAAATAATTTTAAAAATCACATTTGAGAAGGTAAAAGAAGCCCAAAAAAGAGAAAATAATCATCGATTATCAAAAATATTGTATATCTAATATTGATTGACTGGTTGCTCTATTTAAGTGGCAGTGATCTCTGGAAAGTGGAGGAACAAGCACATGTAATGTGAGCGCAGCCTTGTCAAATGTATTAAGTACAAATGTATGCATTTCCTTTGGATAAAGCTTGAACCAAAAACTAATGAAGTTGGTGGTCAGGCAAGAAAAACACTTGACTTGCAATTCAAATAATTGATTACAAAGTTAAAAAGTGAATATATATATATATATATATATATATATATATATATATATATATATATATATATATATATATAGTATGTAATGTAATTGTGGTGAACCACTGTGTCTGATAAAAAAGGTTGTAAGATAAATTAGAGAAACATGAAATAGTTGAGTATGAGGATGGAGGGACCAATAGGGCTGCATAGTGGTCCCGTTCATCTTTAATATACAACAATGTATTTATTCTGTTTTGGAAGATACACAAAGTAAGCAGTTGATTTTAACTTTGTAATCAATTATTTTCTGAAACAGTGCAACGCACAGCAAAAAAGATTAGCCTCTTCCAAAAAGTTGAGACTGAAATATTTAACATGGCCAAACTGAAAAGAAGAGTTAAGTGCTTCTTTCTTCTTCTCCTTACCTTTGCACCAATCTGGTTCCCGCACTGGCGACGATCTCCCTCATGGTGCTGGTAGTCAGGATGGAGGTGAAGCTGGCTGCTGACGGACGGGCTAAAGGGGTTTCCTTGTCTCTGCGGCAAGGAGCGGAAAGGAAGAGTGCCGGGTTTTGTCATCACTGCCTCGTTGGAGCCTCACTAACCTAAATGAATCAATGCAGTCTATAACAGAGCATAATAGAACAGAATAGAACAGAATAGAACATGGGTAGATCACATTTAATTGTATTAAATTGTATAATGAGGTAATAAAATCAACATGGAATTGTAGAATATATTGGAAATATTTTGGATTTCACCTTGTGTTGTTATCTTACACTTTTATATTTGCACTCTTTATATTTGTAATATTTCTATATATATATATATATATATATATATATATATATATATATATATATATATATATATATATATATATATTTACAGTTTTACAGTTTTAATGTACTAAAATAGGCCTACTGCGTATTTAACGTACGGGGCAAAAATGAGGATACAAAATAGAATAGAGTAGAACAGAATAGAACAAAAGTAGATAGCATATTATAAAGAATGTTGAGGCCTCACCTAAACAAGATAACTATTCATGTTCAACTGAATTTACACATTTAGCAGAAACGGTTTGCTGGAAATTACTTTCAATTCACACTTCAGTCATGTAGGATCTTCAAAATCTGACTTCATTTTTAATCATATTTGTTATGGTTATAGTATTTTACAAGCCCATTTGCCAGTAAAATAACTATATTCCCATCAACATGATGCTCACATTAATGTCGCAATAATTATAATCCAATAATATAATACACATTCGTAGGCAATGGCTTTTACTTTTTAAGTATATTTTCATGCTGATGGGCCTACTTTGACACTTTTATTTTTGTATAATTTTGAATCCATTACCTTTACTTGTGAGGGAGTATTTCTAAACTGAGTTATTATTATTATTACTATTATTATTATTATTATTATTATTATTATTATTATTATTATTATTATTATTATACATGTTTTACTGATGTAAAAGATCTGAGTACCTCTTCCACAGAGAGCTGCCTCCTCGAGGACATGAGCGTATTTACGCAGTTCACCACCACGCCACCAGATGGCGGCCGCACGCGGGTTGAGAGATTGCGCTGCAGTCCGTCTCTGACGTAGTCAGTCGGCCGCGTCAGCCAGTAGTCGCGCGCGCATCAGCGTTGAACGGGAATAAACGTAAACCTGGGACGAAAAATACATAATTACATTCACTGGAACCAAGACAGACCCGCGACTTATTCCGCCATTTCCACCCTCCGCTCCCTAAAGCACCTCGTGTCCAGGCCGGCCGGTAAGTGTGTCGCTGCTGTCCGCCTCCCAGCGCCTCCATCCTCTGTAAACAACCACACTGTAAACTGTGTGACTGAGTTGATGTTACACACCGCGTTACACACAGCGTTACATGTGTAACTCTTCTCCCTTCATAAGGCGTCACGTGTTGCTGTCTGCTGCTCTTCTTCCTGCGCAACAGCCCTGCTGCTGGTGCGCATCACAAGGAGGCACTATTATTATTATCTATATTATAGGGATATCAAATACAATGTGTGTGTGTGTGTGTGTGTGTGTGTGTGTGTGTGTGTGTGTGTGTGTGTGTGTGTGTGTGTGTGTGTGTGTGTGTAGTAGAAGTCAAAATAATTCCCTTATGGACAGTGTTCAAATGGTGGCTTTAATAATGACTGATTTCATGTGTTATTCTACTACTTTTTGTTGTGTGTGTTTCTTTTTTCCAGTCTGAAGGAGGATCAGCAAACATGTTCTACACCTGCGGTCCCAACGAGGCTATGGTGGTGTCAGGTAAAAGATGGCCTCTCACACACAACACCCAAATCCACAGGTTATGTCCTTGTTTTCTTTGTTATATCTTTGGTATTGTTATTATTATTAATTTCCATCCATTTGAAGGATGGCATTCCAAAGCGGACAAAATATCCCTCATAACCAAATATGTAAAAACACCTGTGGTAACGTTTCCTGAAATGTCCCAGGTTGTAAAAGCATTCATAGTCGCTCCTCATGGCCGCTGGGCCTCTCGTCTCTCCAGGGTTCTGCCGCTCCCCTCCCCTGATGATCCCTGGAGGCCGGGTGTTCGTCGTCCCGTGCGTCCAGCAGATACAGAGGTCTGTCTGCCGCCTGTAACCTCTGACCTTATTAACATAACATACAAATCCACCTGGTAAAGGAAAGAGTAACTTCACACAACAGGGTAATAAATCATATTAGTGCCAGAATGACCGATGGGCACACATTTAAAACGGTGTCCATCTTCCTCTTCTTTCCTAAATGATAAGGATAATATCTATATTTTTTGTCTATTGATGTAATTTGCGCTCTAACTAACCATTACCTAGTCAGTCCACAAACCCCTCAGAGCCGTTTGGCTTCTATCTGCCTGTCCATCACATGCTGCTCCTCTCACATCCATTCCAGTTCGTCGGCAGACGGAATGTTTTGTCTGTCTGGATGCTGTCATGCACCCGTAAAAAAAATATATATATGTGTATATATATATACACACAAATATATATGAGCACGAAATGATGATGCTTTAATGTGTTCCATCCGAGCAGCCGATAATCGATCAATAATCATCTTCTCCTGGATGTGCCTCTCTTCAGGATTTCCCTGAACACTCTGACTCTGAACGTGAAGAGCGACAAAGTCTACACGCGGCACGGCGTGCCCATCTCCGTCACCGGCATAGCCCAGGTCAGTGCCAGGCCTCTGCACCGGTAGCCGCTGCTGTTTCTTTTCTTTTACGCTGAACACCTTGATCAACACTTTCGTTTTGACTCGAGTTGAGATAGAAGATCCAAGACTTCTTCCAAGCACACAAAGGGCTTATTTCTCCCAGATTAGGTTTGAATCGGTGTCAGTGAGCACTTGCACCTTTGCCCCCCACGGCCCATCCATATTAGGATTTAAGGCTACAGAAATGCACTTCCACACATCGTCACACATCTCCGCTGGATGGATCCTCATGGCAAGGCAGTGTTGCTCTCTACCACAGATTCAAACTAATCTGTGGACTAAATCTGAGAGGTAAGCCTCCTTTGTGTGCAAAGAAGAAGGTCTTCCCTCTTTTCTTGATGGTTTAGTTGAGCATAGATCCATGTAGCGGTTTATCCCAGCATGCAGCAGCCTGCTGTAGAATAGTAATACCTCAGCATCACTCATGAGTATTCTACCTATTCCTGTTGAAAAGTACCACAGATGTATCATCTTGTGACGATTCAGTGTTATCATTTTTTAAATATCAGATATTGGTTTGCATGTAACAACAATGAGTGTCACCTTCCAGAGAGAGACTCAGCCATTTCTCATCCCTGTGCCTCTTAGAAACAGTGTATTATGTTCGTACTTTAATCATTTCTCCATCCAAGTCTTCCCATGAATCCCCCCCCCACACATTGAAATGCACCGGCTCCTCCTGGAGGCCCGAACATGTCACTGTGGACACGATGAAGGAACCCAGCGATCACGTGGTCAACGAGTGTCTCTGTCCTCTCAGAGCAATAAACGAGCTGCTTGTTCTCCTCCAGATGAAGATCCAGGGTCAGAACAAGCAGATGCTGGCAGCGGCCTGTCAAATGTTCATGGGGAAGTCCGAGGCCGAGATCGCTCAGATCGCCTTGGAGACGCTGGAGGGACACCAGCGGGCCATCATCGCCCACCTCACCGTTGAGGTAAGGGTCCGATGGTTGTTGGTGTAGAAGAGTTTAAAAGTCCTAGTCAGGACTTACACCGCGTTGCCATGAAACGGTGTCAGCGCGCTAACGGGGCTAACGGGGCTAACGGGCTTTGATTCTGCCGTGACCTCGAGACTTCCTCTCTCAGGAGATCTACAAGGACCGGAAGAAGTTCTCCGAGCAGGTTTTCAAGGTGGCCTCCTCAGATCTGGTCAACATGGGCATCAGCGTGGTCAGCTACACACTCAAAGACGTTCACGACGACCAGGTAACCACATACCCTTGAGATCAGTCCCTTTTTAGATGAGGAACATATTCATTTATTTAGTGGGTTAGTGGGCCCCTGAATTGACGATTGATCACAGGCCAGAATGTTAGCACACAAGTAAAAGTCATTTTCCGTATCTCATATTTATTCTAAAGAATGCTCAGCTGACTCAGACTTCTCTTTGCGGTCACGCAGGATTATCTGCACTCGCTGGGGAAGGCTCGGACGGCCCAGGTTCAGAAGGACGCTCGCATCGGAGAGGCCAAGAACAAGAGAGACGCTGTGATCAGGGTGAGCCATCAGGCCGCGTTGTCTCCATCCTCCAGGACACGGCTGTTCCTGTGAACGTGTCTCCTCTCAGCACAGACATCAGGCCATAAACAGGGTTTATTTCTGTTCCAATATCAGGCCATCTTGATTTTTTTAGAAGTTTGTTTTTAAAGTATTCGGTTCTGGTCCTTAGTCTGTTTCGCTCGGTCTCCAAGGATATTTGTCTGAACTCTTGTCTGTATTTTTAGCATCTTGTTTATCCTATTTTCAAGAGTTATGGAGTGCTGCAGGAAGGAGTCCTAAAACTCAGAGCTGAGTCAGCATGTTTGCACTTCTGGTTCCCTCTTCTCAAAGTCAGTGAGTCTTAACGTTTTGTTCAACAAAATGAAATGCTTTTATCTTCTAAATCTATCTATCTAAAATGTAAGGTAAGTAAAGTATCATAATAAATGTGTTTCCCATAGGGCTTATTTTTTGCAATAATTCAAAATCCATTGGCAAAAATCCAATAGGCTTTTTGACAAGGGAACCAGTGGGATGCTAACTTCCTTCCATGTTGGCCTACAAAAACACATCATCACTACAGAGCGCATTTAAGTCCTGTCCACGCCGGAGGGGAAAACAATTCATCGTTCCTCATTGACTTTGTATGGCGCGAAGATGCCTCCTTGTCACTTTTGACTGCTAGCAAACAACAGACAAATGCTTACACGCTGTGGGACGCAAATAATCCAGAACTACATTTTTCATAAGCTGCCGAAACAAAAGAAACGTTAAGAAGAAGAAAAAGTGACACTCAGTCTGACTAATGTTGTTCAGCAAGCATTTTGTCCACATGTCAGTTAAGCCAACGCATGTTGACAACAGAAAGCTGTGCAATATTACGTTAGCAGGTCCTTCAGCTAACTTCAGTAGCTTCCTGTAATGCATAGCTAACATTAGCTCGCTAACAGTTTACAGACAGGCTACCTAGCTATCAGCTGGTAGACAGAAATTGCAACAGAAGTCCTTAGACATGCTGAAATCTAAAGTTTTTTTAAGATAGCTGCAGCCATTTTGTTCGCGTTTCAGCCCCTAGTTGCACATTTCCATCATAACCATCTTGTTTTTTAGAAGTCTGTTTTTGGAGTAGTCAGTTATTTCCCTTGGTCTGTTTTACTAAACTATTGTCCATATTTTTAGCATCTTCATCCTGTTTATCCTATTTTCAAGAGTCTGTCCCATGATCCCTCTTCCCCCCTCCGCTCTCTCTCTCTCTCTCTCTCTCTCTCTCTCTCTCTCTCTCTCTCTCTCTCTCTCTCTCTCTCTCTCTCTCTCTCTCTCCCTCCCTCTGCAGGAGGCCCATGCGATGCAGGAGAAAGTCTCGGCCCAGTACAAGAATGAGATCGACATGGCGAAGGCCCAGAGGGACTATGAGCTGAAGAAGGCCGCCTATGACATCGAGGTCAACACTAAGAAGGCGGAGTCAGAGATGGCCTACCAGCTGCAGGTACACGAGCGTGAATAAGAACTGGGTGATCTGTGACACGTTTACTGACTGGGTCCAATGTTTCTGCTCTTCTCCTGCATCTTCCAGGTGGCGAAGACGAAGCAACGTATTGAGGAGGAGCGGATGCAGGTCCAGGTGGTGGAGCGCACGCAGCAGATCGTGCTGCAGGAGCAGGAGATCACCCGCAGGGAGAAGGAGCTGGAGGCCAAGGTGAAGAAACCGGCAGAGGCTGAGCGGTACCGCCTGGAGAAACTGGCCGAGGCTCAGCGGTGAGTTGCACGTTCTGGATACTTCTCCTCAAAAGACCTCCAGGTGCATCTGGTTCTCTGTCACTGGAGTCAGTTGGCACATTCATTTATCTTTTTTCTAACTGTTCATCATCATTCTAGCTTTTTTTGTTGCTGCGATACCAACACGTGACAATTAAAATAAATAAAATACATTTTAAGTTGTTTTTTTCATCATTCTAACTGCCTATTTAATAAGTGCAAAAGAGCAAAACAATATTTGCAGATGAAGTGTAGTACAGGTACCTCAAAATTGTACTTAAGTACAGAACTTAAGTAAATGTACTTTCCAACATTCCAACACTGATTAAAAAGTGGAGCTTTTTCATACAGTCGCTGGCAAATTGTTTTAAAGAAAACAAACTATCATAGACAGAGTAAAGGCAGTATATTACTGCAGTGTAAATGCAGATGGACCACAAGCCCCGTCTCATGTGTTAATATTGTTCATGGTGTAGTTATAGTATCGCGCACTATTTGCTGAATCATCTGCTCTCTCTCTCTCTGTCCAGTCTGAAGTTGATCATGGAGGCGGAGGCCGATGCCGAGTCCATCAAGGTGAGTCACGCTGATCCCTGTGTGTGTGTGTGTGTGTGTGTGTGTGTGTGTGTGTGTGTGTGTGAGTGTGTGTCCATTTCACCAAGTGTCTCAGATAGGGGTTTCCCTTTTGTGGGACGGTGTTTTCAGGTAAAGAGCGCCCCTCTTGTCTCCTTCAGATTAAAGGTGAGGCCGAGGCGTTCGCAGTGGAGGCCAAGGGTCGCGCGGAGGCGGAGCAAATGGCGAAGAAGGCCGAGGCCTTCGAGCAGTACAAGGACGGGGCCATGGTGGACATGCTGCTGGAGAAACTGCCTCTGGTGAGAGACGACATGTCCATGACAGACATTTATACAACACTGCTGTGGGTAGTTATTGTCCGAATTACAGCTAATCATGTATTTAGTGCACCTTTAAGACTGCTAAACATTAACAAAAACATATGAAGGTGATACGTTGTGTCAGAAAACAAAAAGAAAGGTGTTTAACATTTATATAAAAAAGCATGTCTGGAATATAAAGCTCCGGGTTAATTAAATTAATTTCGGTTCATTTATTACTGCTTAGCTGGCCCACTGTCATCTCTGGGAGTGTCAGAGGCCCTTCCTCGCTTCATGTCCCTTAATAGTAATATCTGTCTTCACCAGATGGCGGAAGAGATCAGCAAGCCTCTGTGTGCAGCCAACAAGGTCACCATGGTGTCCAGCGGAGGCGGGGAGGTGGGCGCCGCCAGGCTGACAGGAGAGGTGCTGGACATCATGATCCGCCTCCCCGCCGCCGTGGAGAAGCTGACCGGAGTCAACATCTCCCAGGTAACGCCTCCTTACAGAGCGCTATCAATCCACTGGCCTTGCTGACCCCGGGTCTGCTGATGCGCGTGACCCGTCAAATATGTATTATTACAAAATATGTACACAATGTCAAAAGCTGCACTCATTGATTTTTATTTTATTTATAATAGTTTTTCCAATATGGCGGCAGAAGAAGTCAAAAACACGCTGACACATCCAGTCCTGGGGCCGTATTTAATATTTATGTAATAAACATAATGTAACACATGTAAAAAGTTAATAGGTGTTATATTTATCTACCATGCTGGTCATTTGATTACTTAATCCATTTGATATTTACGGGGTAAATTGGCTCAAACTTGTAAATCTGTAAACACTGTTGCATTTTTTCAGTTGCCAAATGTCTTAGTGTTGAGATTACTTACATTTCTAGCATTACTGAACGCTTTATGAAGGATAAGATAAGGTAAGGATGATGGATAATCGGCTGAGTCCTTATCGCAGGATCCAATCCGACCCGTGGCCCTTTGTTGCACGTTGTCTTCTCTCTCTCCTTTCCAGTCGGTCCTGTCCATCTAATAAAGTGAAACAATTCCCCAATGATCTTAAAAAACCCACACAAAAAACGTTCCTTTCTTACAAATCTGACAGGCCCAGAAACGTCCCGCTTCCTTTGGATGCGGATCATGGATTGAAAGAAAATGATACGCTGACCTTCTAAGAAAGCCCTGCCTCTCGTTCCCTCCATTCTGCAGGTGACGTCTCGTACAGCCTGAAGAGAATCAACCCGTCTGGTGACCTGGCAGACACTGACACAGTAACACAGCCCGACTCGCCTCCTCCCATGTGATATATCACGTCGGGGTCACCATTGAAAGCGCGTATTACATGTCTGTTACATCACCCGGTCAGCTGTTTCTCCCACGTAGCTTTCCACCTGGAACCGGCTGACACATTCTCTTTTTCTTGTTTGTGTTTTTTTTTTTTCGGGAGGCTTTGGGCCACTGATACTGGTTTTAAGTATTGTGCTCAACTGGCTACTGTTACAGTTGTTGTTTCACTATTTTTTTACTCTCAGCATAAACACAAAGCATTCAAATTACAATACTTCCCCGTGTATTTTCTCTTCATAATGCCTGTGACTTGATTTACATTGGCTTTGAAAGATGGCAGCAGCTGTAACAGTAGCCTCTGTGTGGTTGTCCCTTTGAGACCTTCGGTTTTAAACTCGCTCCTCGCGGCCTCATGTCCCTCCCCCCTTCCCTTCTTGTCTCCGCGGCTTGTCACATGTTGTGTGTGTGTGTGTGTGTGTGTGTGTGTGTGTGCGTGTGTGTGCGTGTGTGTGTGTGTGTGTTCAACTTCAGTGTCCCCTCCACGACGGCCCGTCTGCTGCCTTGCTGCCGAACCTTAAGTGCATCTTACATGAACGTTTAACACGAGCACGCGTTGGAAGCCATCATTCACATCAGTCACTACTGCCATTGCTTTGTCTTACACTCGACCAAAACCACAGCCTTTGGTTTCAGACACCGCTCAGTTCTCACCCTGCGATTGTGACACGATGCATATCTAACGTATCAAGGGGGATTGGTTAAATCATCACTTTACTTGCAGGGAATCCAAAGCCTGGTGCCATATGTATGCCATTACTATGTATTATACATATTTTTGTATCATTGTTTTCTATTTAACATGTGTGTGTTTTCCACCTTGCCCAGTGTTATAGGAAGACCCTTTCCCAGTATGATATAGTATCAACCATTAAGCCCCTGTGCAGCAGCTCCATGCCACACTTCCCCCTGTGACTTATGCAGAAATATGAGCAAATGTTGTGTATGTTCACGGACCAACCCACCTTTCACTGTAGTTCCACGTTCCCTGACTTCAGGTTCTACTTGTCTCTTATCGACTTGATATTTTTGATATCCTATCAACAGAGCACTGCAGTGGTCCCTTTAAATATTCCCACTGGATGCCAGCTCACTTTACTGTTAACCCCACTGAACGGCAATCTAGACAGCAGCACACAACGTCTAGAATGAGACGCTGTGATGAGCCTCTCGGGTAAAGTCCTCGCTCTCGGCCCATCCCAAACTGTGGGGTCAGAGGTCAGGGGGTTCTGTCTTCTCTTCTCTGGACGCTGGGAACAGATTCAGGCCCAAACAGGAGCCTGAGCCCCGTCATACATACACTGTACAAGAAGTATACCTGAAGTAAAGTGTTGTTTTGGCTCGTTATGTAGCCGCTCTCATGAAGGTGTAGAGCTGAAGGTAAACATGGTGTGAAGTATAGCTTTAGCCTTCTACTGTAGCAGTGGGATACCACAGTGTCATTATGAGGGGATTGAAATGCTCAACTATGTGTCTCTTCTTTTTTTTCTTTTCTTTTATGAAAGTATGACGTGAAGAGATGCATATTTGGATAGCTGATTATCAAATGGTGTCAGCTTGTACTTCAGGGAAAAGGATGATGATGAAGATGAGGAGATGAAGATCAGATAGCATTGATCAGGAGTGATGGATTGGTCCTCAATGTTGCTGTTTTACGCACTGTTCTTATTTGTTAACTTATTACCAAACAAGTGGAATATGATATTGTGTATTAATAACTTGATATGCTAATGAGGTTTAGGAGCGTCTCCGGGAGCCCTGAGAGGCAGACATTTGGAAAAGGAAATAATTCTGTCCACTCTAAATGGTTTTCTATTCTGTGTTTAAGACTCAAGAACAGGTGAAGAAAAAAAGGTTTTGCCAGGATAAAAGTGTTTCTGTGTTTTTGAGGCCACAAGCGGCTGAACGTCCTAAAAGCGTTCTCTGTGTTCTCTAAACACAAGGTCTGTAGAAATGTGTGCGAGAACATGTCTATTAAAACCCAGCCGGAAAAGAAAACACAAATGTTTTAGTCCAATTTAACACACAGGCAGTGGTGCTCCTCAACCTCCTGTGGCCAAAATAAGTATTACAACAACAACAACAACAAATCCTCTGACACAGAACCTGTTTCTTCACCTGCAGATAAAAAACAAAATGTGAGGCACACACAGGGGTTACCCTGGGAAACATGTCTTTCACTTGTTCTGGAGTCCTAAAGCAGGAGAGAGAAGCAGACAGAGACATGGATCACCATGTCGTCGTTTCCTCACCTGCCTCTCGGGGCTTCTAGCTCCAGAGAGACCATTCTGAAAAAGAGTGCTCAACTTGCCTTGTGTCATAACCCTCTCACCCTGTCACCCCACACCCACGAGCCCCGGGGGGTCTGGGTGCTCAACAACATGTTTCATGTCTCAACTGCATATATGTTTTGCATCAGCATGCATTGTAAGGCCTCAACAGGTACGTCAACATTTAGGAATCTTCCAGTGAAGACACGTCTACTTGATCCCAGCGCAGACTAATGTATTCAAATGGTATTTCATTTATTTGAAGGTGAATGCTGCTGATACTGTGCATGCACCCTCCAACACTTCAACTGTACTTTGTTTTCAGTCAGGACGCCGTGTGAATCACCAAAGTGGGAGGAGCTTCTTTGGAAAGCTATTGAACAGGAAACGTGGTCGTCGTTATGGGATGTTACGCGTAATGATGTGCACTACATATGGATATAGATGTGTTTATAGTATATATTTGATATTTAATAGCACTCCACAAGTCCTCACTAACCACTGTATTGACTCTTATAACAGCAGTGTTTCACTAGAGTTCATTTCACTTATCTGTCTGTGCACTTCAGGAAATGTACTACTCAAACCTGAACCCAATAACGTTGTCATTAAATTGCAAAAGCGAAACCACTTATGCTCTGTTCTGAAAACATAATAATGACATTATATATTCAACCGCTGTGTTTCTTATTCGTCTTTACGCTTGTGTTACTTCTGTTTACACATCTGATGGTTGGAGCTTTGCATTGTAACTGCATAGTGTTTTTTATTGGGAGCCGATGAAGAAGCTCTCACGTGCTTTGGTGTGGTCCAAATAAACTGTTTTTCCTAAATATTTCTAAAGTCTTCCCCTTATTGATCTTTCACAGAATGTTGACTTTAGTTGTCTGGTTCTCACTCAAACATCCTGCTGTTTGCACTGCAGTGCCTTGCCCAAGGGCAGCTATCTGGTGGAGTTGGGATGGGTGGCTTTTAAGGAATTAATTGAGAACTGTTTTGAAAGAATATAGATGAGCATCATTTACATACCACATACTAATATGATGTCCTCAATCCCACACACTGCCGGGATAATAAATAGGCTGTACCGTTAACTATGGATAGCCGGTCGACTGCAGGAATATAAGACAAAGACATTCTTGCATTTGTTCTCTTTCATCTATTTGAATGCTGGTCAAACTCACATTCACAAACGTAAATTATTTATGTTATGTTGGATTTGTCTCCTGTCATCTTTTTTTTATTATTATTCATACCACTCTTTTTCCTTTATTTTCTCAATACTTTATCTCTATGTGAGTGATTCTGATGTTTACTTTTGATACTATGCATGCTGACAATTTTAAATGAAGATTATTAAAAACAAAAAGGTGCAAGAAGCAAGAGGATTCAGTCTTCAAAATGAAGATGTGAACCGCCCCAGAACACAAGGTATTAACAGGTGTACACTCAGCGGTACCTGGGACCGATCCATAGAAGATATTATTGAAATAAATGTTCTCAGACAAAAGAGATCTGACGGTTGTTGTAGTTTATTACAATTTCCACCTGTGCCATGGATACATTTTCAAATTTAACATTGGTACTTTTTTTAAATTGTATTTAAACGCAATCTAATCTATGTGGCTTTTATTTTTTAAAGCCGTGACCGGAAACGCAACGCTCTCCCTCTGACTTGACTCTGCTGAGGCGAGCTGGAGGGAAAAAAGGAGGAAAAAAAACGAAGGAAAAAAAGGCACATCTGAGGGGTTTGAGGGGCGGATTTGGACAAACTTTCCCAAGTGTCCCGACCCGAAGAGGCTCCGGGGGGGTTGGCGGGGAGTCGATTTCACCGGTAATGAACACAGGAGTTATTAGTCCGTTGTTAATTAACTGTTATTTTCAGTGTGTCTGAGAGCACCGTCGTCCCGACCGCCGGAAGTCTGCATGAAGCTCGTCTCCGACAGAGGCGACGGCGGCGGCGTTTTTTTTTTTTTTCTTCCCCCTGTCTTCGTTTTTTTTTTTTTTTTTTTATTCGAGACTTTTTTTTTCTCTTTTTTTATTTTCTCTCAGCGAGACAAGCAGGGAGTGAGGAATGGAGGCGTAGGGGAAGCGACGGCGTGTGTGTTTACAAAGTGGCTAGCAGGTTAAGCATGTGAACACACAGGCCTCCTTGTCGCTAGAGCAAGCCAGCGAACAAAAGAAGGAAATTAATGGAGGCAAGTTAGCTAGCGCCCCTTGTCTTGTTGCGTTAACCAGCTAGCGCTAGCCATGTTTTTTTAAAAACCCAGATACCCCATGGCAGCTGGTTAGCTGCAGTGTAACGTTAACACATACACGCCGAGTGCTTTGCAGGTGGCTTTCTGATTCAAACAACTTATGACACCTCCGTATTGACAAGAATGTGTTATTCACGGCTAACGGCAGCTAGCAGTGCCACCGCTGTTGGTGCCCGTGTTGCGGTTTAATACGCGACCGTGTTAACTGGCAACTGTCATCCGAACGCGTCCGTTGTTGTCGTAGTTACAGACAGCGGTTGAAAATAATAAGAAAACACGTAGCTGCCCTCGTGAATGCCGCATTGTTTAGCTTGTATATGATATATTATTATGTATATGAGATGGTTTGACACTGTATTAAAACAATTTAAAGCGGCATTCACGAGGACAGCTATACGTGTTCTCTTTCGTATTTTTCGACACTGCTGTCGTAACTACGACAACAACGGACGCGTTCGGCTGAAGAGTCGCCAGTTAACACGGTCGCCTGTTAAACCGTAACACCCGCTCGTGCCCCTCGTCAAACCCCGGCTCTCCCGGAGCACCGGGACGCTGACTAGCAACAGCCCGGTAACTGTCAGAAAGCTGCAGCCTGCGGGCAATGTATCGGCTTAACGTGCCCCATTATTCACGAGTAGGATGTGCAACTGCAGAGGCGAGAGGATGCTCGTGAAAACAGCGTGAAAACATGCCTCGAGTTGCAGATCTTTTGCATGCAATATGTCTATTCTTTAGTTATTTCAGAGTTTGTATTGTTGAAGTTATGTTTTTGTGATTTTTAATGGGCTGACACAGCTACAGGGCTTAGCTCTATTGATATTAAATGTCATGCCGGCTTTACTAACATGCAATTACATGCTTGCTTTTCTTGGTATGTGGGATTATGGCTATGCATGGCATTCACAATCTCCACATACATACAGAAAAACAAACCCCTCAAAAACGTCTTTTTTTGCCATCGGTCTGTAACAGTTAGCAAAGTGTGTGGAAATAAAGTGCATGGCAAAAAAAAGCAAAACCTAGAACAATGAAACTTCCTTCTTTGTGCTTCAGAAAACATGTTGCCTATGTGTCAGTGGGAGATGATCGGGAAACAGAAGATTGGAGGTTAGATGATGAAAAGATAGACAGTAGTCTTTTTTTTTAATCAGTAAGTGTTGTCTTCAAAAAAGCAAAGAAAGAAAAACCTAAGTCATGCACTCTCAGAAAGGATGTTCTTTTTCAACACATACTGTCCTGGTGGCCCTCCAGGCAATAAATGGTCCCAACATTTTGACACAGCATTGGGTTGCACTCCAAAACTAGACTCATTAACACTGATGAAGCCACTGCTCTAAGATTGTGTCATTTGTTTAATAGCAATGCAAACTGTTGTGAGAGACTAGTGAGGTGAAGTGCATGGGCTGTGTTACAAAACTTTATCAAAAGCCTCAAAAACTGATTATCATTGTGTTTTTCTCAACTCTTGCATCTTCTTACATTGTGTTATATCCATCCCCCCTGGGGATTGAACATCTTTGCCTGATTCCTTTCACATCTTCTCTGTAAATCTGAACTACATATATATATAGATATATATATATAAAAAAACACTTAAAGCATTCCCCTTCAACCAGTAAGATGTGTAACAGCCATCTTACACATTTTACTGGACTGTGATTCTTCCAGAACGAAGGTGGCTTGCTTGATTTAATACAAACAATAAGCAGCCACAGCTGAAACACCGCCGCCCTGCTGGCCGAGGCTGGTACTCCACACTGAACCCTGTGCAGGAGGAGAGAATACATGGAAAGGAAACAAACTAAGATGATTTGAAATGCAGCCACGCATGTGTCGTTTCACATGAAAGTCAAAAAGAGAAAATAAAATAAAAAGCATAGGAGGGTGGAGGGAAGGTGTTTTTCTAAGTGTGTTGCTTTTTAATTACAGAAATAATGGACGATTCCCATTTCAACTCCTCATACTTTTGGTCTCCCGTCCCCACTGTACAAGGACAGGTAGAGGCAATCTTATTGTTGGAATTATCTTGAAATACACATGGTGTCGTGGTATGTGCTGTCAGAAGCCAATTATCGATTTGACGTGACACAACACCTAACAATGGTTTGAACAGTGCTCGCTAAATCGGTTAATATGTCTTAATCTAAAGTTGTGGACATGGGGGAGGGTTCACTCGATCATGTGATGACTCCTGTCCCTCTCTTCTCTCTCCTCTCTTCAACCCCTCTTTGGTCCTTTTTTCATTGCCTGTCTGCATCTCACTTCGCCTTCGTTCGCTCTTGTCTCCCGCCGCCTTTTTTTCCTCCGCTGCCTTTGAACTCATTATCATCTCCCGCCCTTCACTCTCCTGTCCCGCTGCTCACTTCCTTCACTACTGACGTCCTCCTCTCTTCCCTTTCTCTTCTTGCTCTTCTTGGTCCCGGCGTCACACACACCTTTATTTCCTCCCCTTCTGTACCTGTGTTTTCTCTTCATGAAACCTAAACCCGTCCCTGACTCCTCTTCTCCACCTCCAACCGTTGTGTCTCTCTCTCCTTTATTCCTCTTCCTTTCCCCTTTTCATCTTCTTAAATCCGCTTGGCCTTCTGTCGTCATCACACACTTCTCTCCTCACCCCTCACCTGTCTCCCTCACCTCTCACGGCCTCCTTTCCTTGTGCTTTTCATCCTCCATCTTCCTTCCCTGCTCCTCCCAATGTTTTATACTCCTTCCCTCTCTCCTCCTTCGCCCTTATCCTCCTCTCCTCCCTCCACTCATCGCTGTCTAGATCGAGAACGCCATGTTCCTGAACAAGGCAAAGGAGCAGCTGGGTCAGGAGAAGGCCAACGCGACCTCCTTCCCTCACGCCTCTGCGTCTTCCGCCTCCTCCCCCCACTACCCCACGGCTGTGCTCGCCTCCCCCGGCTCGGTGGACGCGGGGCCCGGGGTGCGGCTGGTCCCCAAACAGGAAGGAGGCGGCATGAGTGCGCTCGGGGGACACCTGCACCAGTCGCACAGCACTCAGAACATCACTGTTGTGCCGGTTTCCTCTACGGGGATCATGACCGCGGGTGAGTGAGCTGCTGCGTCTTCATTCCTTCCTGGTCGTGGCTCGCCGTTCTCACATGTATCATCTGATTGTCTTTGTTCACTGGTCTCACATTAAGAGGAACGCATGCGAGTCAGGAACTATATACTGCAGCTGCATCACGTCTCGATCCCAAAAAGTTTTCCTTACATTGATAAAAATCTCTTTTGTACTCCATGTCAGTATTCGCAGTTTTACGGTATAGGTGCAAGTATTTTTGTGGCGTTAAGTATTGCCAGTGTCTGCCATGAAGCGCAGTGCACCTGTTAGTAGGAGCGGTAGCCTTATGCTGCGTTCACACCGAATAATTTCGCAACGCTTTTGGTGTGAACGCAGGATAATGTCAAATGTTTGTTTGGACCAACAACCAGATCACAGTGTGTCTCTCCCTCTTAGCGGGGTTAGTGATCACCCCTCAAGGCACACTGGTCCCCACCGCCTCCACGCAGTCCTTTGTAGCAGGACACCCCACTGCCACCACCATGATAGTTTCCGCGCTGCACCCCTCACACACAGGTAACACGCGGCCCCACTTCACCACGTCACTTCAGGCATTTCAACATGTCGGATCACACGGCAGTTTGTTGAATAAAGGTATTGTCAAAATGTATGCTCATGATTGTTTTTAGCATGTACTTTTGTTATATATACTTTGGCCGGTGGGCGGGGCTTCGTTATGCATTGGAATACGTTTGTGGAAACATTTGAGGAGAGAAAGGGGCGATGATGCATTCACAGTATCTCGATTCGTATTTGATCTGCGCTGCCTGGTCCAAGAGCAGTGACACCAGCAGTGACTGACAGCTGCGTTAGAGAGTCCTCGGCTCTGATTGGTTGTTTTTTCCGTCGGGCGAGGTGAAATATTGCAAATGCCATTAGCCAAACTAAAGGGAGGCAGAGGAACCGGATCTTTTTCTATTCACAGATCATCCGTCTCATGCCAAAATGCAGCTTTAAGGCCAGATACACAAATCTCATTACATTTGAATAAGAGATTTTAGTTTTTCGAGCCACTATTCATTTGTTTATTCTTACCTTACTTTATGACATGCGTACACGTGCAAGCATACATCCACATGTGTTTGTGCACACTGTTTTGTAACTCGTGTGTGATGTGTTGGTATGTGTTGGTCCGATTGCGTCAGATTCATCCATGTAATTAATGCTGTCTTCACTCAACACTCACCAATTGTCCCTTCCTCTCTGTTTCTATCCCTTTCTGTCTTTTTGTTGTTGTTTCCAGACAAGAAGGAGAACATTTCGGTCTCTTCTGCGCTTGTTATGCCAACGCCATCCAAGCGGGGCAGGAAGAGCAAACAGATGTTGGCCAGAGTGGCTGGAATGGGCGGGGTTCTTCCTCCAGGAAGTGATGCATTAATATTGGCACACCTCGCCGCTGGTGGACAGGTGAGGGTCTCTTTTGTTGCTGCTCTTCTACACAGCATGGATTGTCGGTGTTTGTGCCCGTCAGCATAATTTATATGTTGTTGTTGTTGTGTTAGCACCACACTGCTGACCCATACGACCTGTCAAATGATGAGGATGATCATACCAACAAAGACGGCCCCAAATCCTACAGGTAGTGGAAAATCATTGAGATTAAAAAACAGCATTATTGTTTGTGGCATCACAGATTATTTTATGCCTACATAAAATCCCCTTAAAGGTTTTCTCTCTCTCTCTCTCTCTCTCTCTCTCTCTCTCTCTCTCTCTCTCTCCTCTCTCTCCTGCCCCTCACTTGCCAAGGTGTCGTATGTGTGCGGTGACGTTCTTCAGCAAGTCGGACATGCAGATCCACGCCAAGTCCCACACGGAGGCCAAGCCCCACAAGTGTCCCCACTGCTCCAAGTCGTTCGCCAACTCCAGCTACCTGTCCCAGCACATCCGCATCCACAGCGGGGCCAAGCCCTACACCTGCACCTACTGCCAGAAAACATTCAGGCAGCTCAGTCACCTCCAGCAGCACACACGGTACTGGGCTGGTGTGTGTGTGTGGGTGGGTGGGTGGGGGTGTGTGTGTGTGTGTGTGCTGAGTGATGGAGGGAGGAGGGGGATGGTGAATTGACTCTTTTTGCAGTCTAAGGGTGCAACACTTGAACCAAATTTAAATGAAATCAAGGTTCTAAGCTTGTTATGTTTATGTATTATCAATGAAGATTGGTTCCTTTCTGGACGCCCGCCTCATCATCACATTTAAGCATTGCTTTGATCACTTCCAAGCTGAGATCTTTTGGTGGATGCATGCTCCAGTGTTCGTAGAGGAGATCAACTCAGAGTGAACTATGCCTTCATTTAGCAGGCGGTTAGGTTTATCGGCCTCATCCTGTCACAAGCCTGGCCCGGTACTGCATGCCTGCATGCTGCTTTATCCTAGTTATTCTACTTTCACAAGCATCCCCTTCTTCTTTTTGTGTTTCGGCACTATATGGAGACCTTTCACTGTCTTTGGAGCCACCTATAATGTTAAATTGTTGATTGCCTGTGTGCGTACACTTTGTATACTAACCTCAAAACAATGCACGCTCCTTGTTGCGTTGGCCTTTGTTTTACGGAGCGCACATGTTTTTCACACCTGTATGATCATATTTCCATCACAGATAAAGCCGCTAATCAGACACACAGGCTGGTTTCACTTGTATTTCCTGTAACTCTGCGACGATGTATGTGAGGAAAGCACCCATTCATGCCCTCACGATAACTGTTGTAATTTGACGTTTGACCCTGTCATTCACCTTCCATGCACTGGGTTTCAGGCCGTTTACTTTAAGCAGGAGGATGCGCTCCACTGGCCTGCCACTCGTCTTGAATTTACATCTCAATTTGGCTGCAGCAGTGACACACACTCACACACACACTCCACTCCAATCAGAGCAGGGGGCACCGATGGAGAGAGAGAGAGAGAAAGAGAGAGAGAGAGAGAGAGAGAGAGAGAAAAGCGTGACTGTGCTTGCTGTATGTTTTGGTTCTGTGTTGTCACAACTCAGACACAGCACAAAGAGCACACTTTCAAACGTAATGACCTCTGATCAACGCTATTGATCGCCGATCCTGTCAACTTTAACGCATGATTTGGTCCTCAGTTCATGGTGAAGTTTGGTCATGCTGTAGCTTAAAAACCTCTCTCTGTTTCTCTCTCTGTCTCTCTCTCTCTCCACCTCCTCACCCCTTCAATCCCGATGTCCCCCGCGTTAGAAACCACACGGAGGGCAAGCCCCACAAGTGTCCCCACTGCTCCAAGTCGTTCGCCAACTCCAGCTACCTGTCCCAGCACATCCGCATCCACACCGGGG
This sequence comes from Taurulus bubalis, assembly GCF_910589615.1. NCBI lineage: Eukaryota > Metazoa > Chordata > Actinopteri > Perciformes > Cottidae > Taurulus > Taurulus bubalis. The sequence goes on along the minus strand of NC_136604.1, from coordinate 3,343,503 downwards.
CCAAGCCCTACGCCTGCTCCTACTGCCAGAAAACATTCAGGCAGCTCAGTCACCTCCAGCAGCACACACGGTACTGGGGCGGGTTTGAATGGCCGCTTGTGATTTTCTTGATGTGTGCATGTACAGGTGTGTAGAGAGCAGGTGTGTAGAGTTGTGGCATTGTGGTCGATTTTGCGCTTTAGTTTTTGTGTTGGTCACATGCCGTGTTGTCAGCTAGGTTTCTATTTTTTTTATAGATGCTATCAAGAGTTGCAAACAAAGTAATTAAGAGTGGATTTACAATTGATTGGGCTTCAATTTGAAAGTAGGCTACCTATCAGCGGCAAAGAGCGGCTCATGGTGATTTCCTGCCTTCAGTGTGAGAGTGTGACCAACAGGAGATGGCGGTGCCAGCAGGGGAGCAAAGCAAAGCAATGCACTGCTGTAGACGGGGCAGCATCAAATGTATTACAAAAACTATGTCAGTTTATGTGTAGGGGCTGTCTGACGGCAAGGTAAAGCGGTGAAAATATTCTAAATATGGCGTCCACTTGAACGTAATGATGATTTCTTTAGGTGTGTAAAATACATTTAGTTGCTGTAGCAGTGCATCGCTTTGCTCCGCTGCTGGTACTCCTGTCCCGTCTGGACCTCATACAGCACCAAACAGTCCAAGCTATCCCTTTAAGATTGTCCAGTACATTGTTTATTGATGCCACACACTTGTTCCACAGCTTCTTCCCTCACCCTACAATGGCCTGAAGGCCGGGTAAAGTCTGTCTATAACCACAGAAGCAACTCAGCATAATGTTTAATAACAACACGTACCAAAAGGAATGGCCGCTTAACGGCATTGAAAATAGCGTTAATATATTTACTTTTATTTGTGAATGACGGTAAGTGATCGATGGAGGAATGAGCACACTGCGTTTGAAATGGCATAACGCTGCTGTGTGTACAATGTGTTGCTTCGAATACGAGAAAACACGAAATCCTTGCAATATGCGCTTCCCTACTTTTTTTCCAAGTGCAGCAATAAGTCATGCTTTAAGTTGTTTGATTAATAACGGCGTTTCTTCCTGTGATTTTTCAGGATCCACACCGGTGACCGGCCGTACAAGTGTAACCATCCTGGCTGTGAAAAAGCTTTCACTCAGTTGTCCAACCTTCAGGTAAAGGAATTCACAGGTTTGATCCTCGCTTCTGACCTGATGACATTTTCCACCATGAGACTTTGATTTGCTGTTCTTTTTCTGTGTTGGTAGGAACGTAAACGAGAACGTAAACTACTTCACATGTAGATCCCATTAAAAGGGAGGGAGGAGTTTAAAATGTTTCCAGTGTAGTCAAGATCAAGTTAAACGTTCTTGTTGGTCCATACATTAATTTAGTTATTCCCTGTTTGAAGAATAAAAGACAGAGAAAGAAAAAGTGGCCCTTTTAAGACGTGTTTGTGGTTCTCTTGATTGTGCTGATGTCTGTTTATGTTCCGCTCCCCACAGTCTCACCGCCGGCAGCACAACAAAGACAAGCCGTTCAAGTGTCACAACTGTAACCGTGGTTACACAGATGCTGCCAGCCTGGAGGTGCACCTGTCCACGCACACCGTCAAACACGCCAAGCTGTTCTCCTGTGGCCTCTGCAACCGGTCCTATACCTCGGTAAGCACACGTGTACAGATGACAAGAAGCCGACGTTTCCAAAGACGTTCCTGGTCATTTTAGTCCCGGGAATACTTTGTGAGGAACTTCAGCCCATTGTTGCCTACGTTTCCATAGCAGTCCAAAGACCTGGAGGCCCACGAGGGCTGCTGGTGTGTGCAGGGTAAACACTCAGTTTGTCCCCCTTTTTCTCCCAAAACAAAAACACCATGGAAAGAAACCAACAACTTTGTTTTAGTCTGTCTTCTAGCGTTCGTCCTCTCAGCTTGCTCACTGCAGTAATGTTATTAAACAAAGATAAATGGTCCTAAATGCAGACAGGAATACTTCCTTGTTTTATGAAGGAAGCTGTATACAGGTTGTTTGATCCACAAAATGGCCCCAAAACTTAATTTAGACCCTGGTCCCTGAGGTGGAAATGCTGTAAGTTCCTCAAAAGGTTCCTAAGGGAACGTTCCTGCGCTCCAAAAGAGGCTAATAAAGATACAAAAGGAGGAAATTGACAGGAGAATGTTTGTAGCTCTGCCATCATGTCCTCTCTCTCTCTTCTCCCCACCCCAGGAGACGTATCTAATGAAACACATGAGGAAGCACAACCCCGACCCGCTGACGGTGGCAGCAACAGTAGCCGCTCAGCAGGCCCAGGGCCTCACGCCGGGCAGGGGCCGAGGCCGCGGGCGAGGGAGGGGCCGAGCGGGGCAGCTGCACAGCCAGGCCAACCTCAACAACAACACCCAGAACCCTGGACCGCCGGGCAGCTACCAGCCGACCCAGCAGCCCTTGCAAGCCGTGGTCCAGTGCCCGTTCGACCTGCACCAGTACAAGACAGTGTCAGCCAGCGAGATCCAGTACAAACCAGTCTCTGTGGCGGACCTGCCAGCGGTCCACAAAGACCTCTGCCTCACCGTCTCCACCTCGGCCATACAGGTGGAGCACATGAACTCGTAGGCTGCGTCTTCCCACTCTGTTTGAGACATTTCTTATGGTATCTGCAGTGTAAAAAGTTCCATTTCAACAGTCATTTCACTGTATTCACTATTATTGTCTTCTTAAGAAAGAAGAAATGGCTCAAAGGGTGGAACATTTTACCAACGCCATTATCTTTCCTTCTTTTTAAGAAGCTTTAAAGCGGAGTACAGCATCAAATTACTGGTCAGAACACAGATATTTTACAATGTGCTTCTCGATTCCTAAGCTCACTTGAGCCAAGTCTCTCTCAGTAGAAATGCTGGTGGAGGACGCTGATACAAGCAGTTCATTCTTCAGTCTGGAGCCACATTCCTCCAGTTTTAGACTGAACCAGAACCCTGATCTGACATCACTTAGGGCTTTTATCAACACCAGACCTGAATTATGTTTAGTCTAGTTCACCTTTTTCAGCTGGGCCAATGAGCTGAACAGCTTTGTAAAACACACATGATACCTTGATCCAAAACCAGCAGTCCTCGTCTGAGCAGCTTGATGAAAGAGGCTCACTGGTGTCCCATCTCTTCTTCTTATTGCATTGTTTGCAATGTGCACCATCGGAGGATGAAGATGTAAAATATCAGTAAAATCCAACAGAAAATCACACGACTCTCTGCACATTCAGATCACATTAATCTGAACATTCTCCATTATTTAGTTCCAGCCAAAACAAGGGAGAGAAAGAAGACACGGACTCCAAGATGAAAGGCCGCAGGGACGAACTCAGTAAATACGTGTGAGTTTTAAGATGACACCTCTGACAACACAGGTTGCACCTGAAGAGGCTGAATTTGGAGCCCGAGAAAAGATCGCAAAAAAATGAAGAGGGGCGGGAGAAAGAAAATGGTGAGGTGTATTATTGGATGGGGCTGAAAACCTGAGTCTCAAAGTGCCCACCTGCCCTCAGACAGCGAGGAGTTGAGGAACCATGTCTCTGTCGAAGCCCAAAGTCTTGATGAAAAGAGACGGGCCGGTTGGAGAATGCACTAAACACAGGGGGAGAGAGAGAGAGAGAGAAAAGAGAGAGAGAGATCATGAAGAAAGCACTTGATGAAGCTTGTACTTCATGTCTATGTTTGCCATTGTTGTACTTCTTTTTTTATATATATATATCATATGTATGTATTTTTCTACCAACAGAGGAACGTGTGAACAAACTCAGAGCGAAAGCAAAGTGATGCATGAATGTGAAGGGAACAGGGAGGGAAATCCTAACGAAGCGTTTTTTGTTTTCCTCAAAGAACGACGGTAAACTATTCTCCAATCGCAGTGAAGACGGCCCGACTCATCATAGTCTGTTGTTGGGGGAATAATGATTGTGTGATAAAAAAAATCGCTGACTGCTACTGTTATCAATCTTTTTCTTTTTTTTTCAAGAACTTTTCATACATATTACTACATTCAATATAACCATTGAAAATGTTATCCACATTATTATCAATCTGAGGCATTATTGTATTGCAGTATGCTGTACATAAAATAGATAGAAAAGACTTTTTCATCTGTAAAAGGGAAGTGTGTCCTGTGTAAAGCATATATGGAAACTAAAGGAACTGGTATCAACACGTGGCAAAGCGTTGGTTGCGTCCCAGGTCACATGTAGTGCTGATGGAGGATCAGCCTGAGAAGCTGGTCAACCAAACTACAGGGAAATAGTTGTTCTCTCCATCACGAATGACTGTGCAACGTTTTCCTGGCTTTTGAACCGCGCTTGCCCACTGAAATGATGTCACCAAGTTGTGTTTAATTTGTCCGAATCATTACCCTTGATCCGGCCTATCGGACAACATTGTTGTGGCATTGGAACCTGAACCCCTCCCTCTATTAGCACTTCAGCAGATGATATATATTAGTATGTCTTCCTGATCACTTTACATGAAACAAGTCTCGGTGACCTGGGACACTGCTGCCATGTTTTTGTGCACAAGCTGTCTCTTACCCAATCAGAAGGTCCCAACCGGCTGCTTGTCCTCATCATGTATGCTCCTCCTTGTATTTTAACCTGTCTTTTTATGAAAAATAACAAGATTCTCAATATATTCCTGTTAATGTTATTACAGATGCTCCCGATAATAGTACAGTTATTAACGGCCCTCTTATATGCTACACTCTTGCATACTGTATGCACAGTTTCACCTCTTGCTCATCTGAACAGACTGTTTCTTCCCTTAAGGAGAATAAAGTTCGAAAAAATGTTTATGATGATAAAAAAGAAAGAAAAAGAGTACGTTATCTGTCTTATTTATTTGATTACAGTCCAGACTCCGTGGAACTGGTGAATGTACGATTGTGTAATGTTTTTCGTTGTTTTGAGTATGTTTTTCCCCTGTGGTAGTTGACTGACTGGAGGGCAGTTTACAATGTGTAAAAGGGACGTGCAGAGACGGGGAGGGGTGTCCCACAATTACAATTGGTGTTTGGAAATTGTGCTTTAACAGAGAAAGATATATATATATATATATATATATATATATATATATATATATATATATTGTTGTTAGCCTACCAAACACAGTACATGTTTGTGGGATTGCTAATCATCAATACTGTACTAGATCATCTGCTGGGACAATACACTGAAGCGCACCACCAGCAATCCAAGATACTGAAACTCCAAGTCTCGCGAGGTTTGGATGGGCAGGAAGATGCAGTGATGACGGTTGGTGTCATTGCAGGGCAGCCTGAGGCACTATTGAGGGTACAATAGTGATAGTAAATCAAATGTAATTAGTGAAGCAGCTTCATTGTAGTATAACATGTGATTTGTTTGATCACTTAACGCTGGTCTCTAGACTAGTCCGGACTAGTCTGGACTATACCCCGCCCAAGCGGGACACGCCTTGCCCCTACCAAGCATACATAAAAACTGAGGCGGGATTTACGCTCGCTCAGCCAATCACGGCAGCGCGTCCGCTTCGCCCACCAAAACAGTTCAGTTTGAAATTCAAACGACCGGAAACAGCGGATTGGAGTCAACCTTTTACGAAAACTCAGCGTTAGTTAATAAGGTAAATGGTTTAATAACTCAACGCTTCTTGTTTCTTTCATTTCGTTTTTAAGGGGGTGGGGGGTTGCCAACGCCTGCTCAGAGACGGTAGTTCCTGATGTTTAATGTTATTTACCTTTTATACCCAAAGTAACGGGTAGCCGCTAACGTCAAGTCCCACGAGCAAACTTAGCGTTACATGGCTAACAGCCGTCTAGTGGGAGCTGACTGCGTCCTCCTGAAATGTTCCTTTCATGTTAAATAGTGTTCTGTTCCGGGTCCAAAATGACTTCCTCCTCATATGATAAATAATAATACATATATTAGAACTTATTGATGTTGCAACAGATATTTATCAACCTACATTATTGTAAACATTAACTACAAGTTTTAAACTTCTGTTTGCTATGTATGGCCTGTACCGTTAGGTCTCATTGAGATGAGCTCAAACAGCTAACGCTAAGTTTTGAGTAAATTAAAAAGCATAACGTTAATGAATGGATTATTTTGTTTCGCTATGACGTTACAACATACTCAGAGGAAAAACAGAGGTTCCTATGAAAGGGGTGTGTGTGTGTGTGTGTGTGTGTGTGTGTGTGTGTGTGTGTGTGTGTGTGTGTGTGTGTGTGTGTGTGTGTGTGTGTGTGTGTGTGTGTGTGTGTGTGTGTGTGTGTGTGTGTGTGAGAGAGAGAGAGAAAGAGAGAGAGAGAATGGCCTCTGTAGTTTGTATTCCTGTGACATTAACCACTGCAATGTGCATTCTTTTACATAAATAGTAGGTAAATTCCATAAAAGGTTATGGAAGGATATTAGAGTAGAGACACAATGGTTTATTGGTAAATATTAAGGGTTGGATCGGTGCCACGGAATAATATAAAATGCTATGGGCGATATTATCAGAATATAGTGTAATCTGACTATTATTACTCTTCTACTGTGTTTTTTTTATATTGTTAATTTCTTATTAAACCTGTTCTCCAAAGCCTGCAGCAGCAGCTGTCCAGTGTTGGAGTGCTGGTTTGTGCAGGAGAAGACGGGTCGAGGAGGTTTATCTGGGGCTACAAGCCAGGAGACGTCCCTGCTTCACATCCGAACAGACGGCCACACTGCAGAGACCCGACAGCGACAGGGTCTACTTTATCACCGGTCAGTTCAAAACGACACGCGGAGCGGGATGTGTGAGAGGAGTGTGCATTGTGTATAAACCAGGTGTGATTCAGCGTGCGTGTTGTTTGTTTGTGTTTCTGGATGTATGTATATGTACGTCTGGGTCTTTTTCAAAGGGCTCAAACGGGTCCTTTTCACAGCAGATAATTTGACCTGGCATAGCAAGTTAAACATGGATCTGGTTTATCTGCTAGGAGTTTGAGAAAGTAGTTCACACCAAATTGAAAATTACCAACTTCTTGTTAGGTGTATGATATTGTCCCAAGATGCTTTTTTTTTTTTTTTTAAGTCTAGAGGTGATACCTTTGCTGAGTGCCCAAACATACCCTGAGGCGTAGTTCACAGAATTTTAATAGGGTGCGCTATCGAGGCCACTCAAACACCTAAGCGCCAACAACCATAACAGATAATGAAGAATAGCACCTCCTGAGTGTGCCAAGTTTTCATGCATTCCTAGCCCCTAGGTACAACTTCCTGTTCAATTGCGAATAATGCGACGGTCAACCGGTCAACAAAGACTCAGACATTTTTAAATTTGCCATCGTGAAGGTTTGGAGATTCCACTGACCAAATTTGAGGTGGATCTGGTTCACCTGCTAAAAGTAGTACGCCCGACTGTACTGTTGCAATGATGATATACACACATAATATGTTCCTGATGGACATTAGTATTAATGCTTGATATATTTGGTGGTTTGGATCATAACTTGCCTCCTCGCCCTCAACAGAACATGTCCCGCTTGCCAGTCAGTTCAAGTAAGAGGGTCCTGCTGACGAGCAGCAGCAGCTCAGAGAATGGACAAGACTTTGCACCTGCTCAGGTTTGTACTAAAACTCTCCATCCTTTGTGTCTGTCAGTTTTATTCTGCTGCTGCACCTCCAGCTGCTCTGCATGTGAAGTAACCTGCTATCCAGTTCATAGGACCCTGTACCCAGATGCTGGCCTATCACAAGTTCTTAACATTAAATTGGAGTTCCTCTGTTACATGATGTTTAAGTTCTCGCTGTGGTCGATTAAACCTCCACACTGAGTCCTGATCAGGATCATGCATGATTGATGTGCTAGAAAATGTTATAGCCAAAAGAGGTTGAATCATTGGTGTCGCCTTATGCTTGTGGTGTTTCTTGTATTTGCAGAAGAGGATTCGCAAGGACCCAGAGCCTGTCAAACCACAGGCGGCCGCCACGATCATCGGTGGCCGGCGGAATCCTCCTGTGGCAGCGACCAGAGCACCTATCTGTGAGTTAGCTGACGTTCAGAGTCTTTGTTTTCCCACCAAGGACAGAATGCACCTCTTCAAACGTCAAGCTTGTGTGTTTTCATTTTTGCGGTTATTATCTTGTTTTTATTATTTTCACACAACATGTCTCACTTTGTCCCCACACAGCAAGGCCAGTCAGAGGCGTGGGCGCGGCCACCGTGGCTGCTGGTCCTTCCAGAGGTGAGATGAGCTGTCTGCCTGGTGGTGGAGCCGAGTGAATACGCTGGGCTGTGTTCTTTTATGTCATGATTGCAGAGACTTAACGTTACAGTTTTAGTTTATTCTGGGTATAATTTATTACTATAGAAGTGCTTTTGGATTCATCATGTTATTAAGGTAACGTCTGACTGATTTGGACATTCTTCTCTTCTGGGGTTTTTTTCCCTTCAGGTGTCATGAAACAATCTATAGCTTCTACTGCACCAAAGGGAGGCAACGTGAAACCAACTGTTGCACCCACAGGCCCCAAAACAGGTAAATAAATCCTTTTCACTTGGTTCATGTTCCTCTGCGAATGATGTGGATATCAAGTGAATTGATTAATGAGCTCAACCTTTCTGGCCAATGAAAAACAGGGTTTGGAGTTGAAGGCTGGGTTGCATCAACACAGATTAATTTAATTCAGAGCTAAGAAAAATACATATTTGAATTAAGCAGAGCTCTGCTGCACAATTACACACAAATCTCTGTTTAGTAGTAATAATGATATTAAATGTATTTGCGTGTTGTCGGGACCTAGTAAGTAGGCTAAACAAGTCACAAATAGACTATAACATTTTAGATTGTTTGCTAGCTCAGTCCGTCAGCGTTATTCATAATGACTCATCAGAGAAGCTCTGATGTCTAATTCCTTTGATAATATCTTGAGGGGAGTAATGGAGCAATATGGACAAATAATAGAAGATTAAACAACGGACAACAGTAAGAAAAAAAAGTGACTGTTGGCTCAATCTCCCTGTTCAGGTTCCAGAACAGTTTCATGGCTGAAGTGGTATATTGCAGCATCATTATGAAACTCTTATATTATTGATTTTCATTATGTCTCAAAAAGGCAATCGAGTTAAACCTCAAGTGTAAGTTTAAAATGAACACTGGGTCACAGTTTAAAGTATTGGTGCAACAGAATTAAATACAGTAAAGAGTCAAAACTGAACTCACCCTAAAAGAGGTTTCTATTAAATGTTTCTCAAACCATCAGTTTAAAAATACATCCTTGTTGGTGCAACCGAGTATAAGTGTGGTGTTATTAGTCTCTGGCAAATGTTAAAAGCTGTGGATGAATGATTTACTGTTTCCAACTGCATACGTGAAAAGAGAAATGTTTAATTGTCTCTTAGAATGACAAGTTCTCTACATGCAGACTCTTATTTAAAATAGGCCTTTTTCATAGCAGACATTTTGACATGGAAGGAAAAGCACAGGTGTAGCTTACAAACAATGGCTCGGCTCTATTCGAGTGTCTCAGTAAACTGTGACAATGAGCACAATACCAGGACAGAAGCAATGGACAGCCACCATTCATGTTATCATTTACACCTGTGCCTTTTCCTACTGGGACACGTCAAGATGTGTAACGTGAAAGAGGCGAATGTAGAAAAGTCTTGGACTGAAAGAAAAACGTCTCTGGCGTCAGAATGGACCCGTCACACCTGTTGCTTATGCTTGCTGTGCACAGGTGTGGTCGGGGGCGTCAAGCGGCAAGCGTGGGACCTGAAGGGCAAGGTCAGCGACTTGGAGAATAGGCTCCGTAGCGGCCAGACCAAGCTCAAAGCCAGCAACGAGGAGAAGGAGGAGCTGAAAGGCACGGTGGTCAAGAGCCAGTCCAGAGTGTTTGAAATTGAAAAAACTCTTGCTCTGCAGAAGAGCCAGATCAGGTACCAAGGACCATTCCATTTGTAAAAGAATGATCGTCATCACAGTGTAGTCCTTCTGACGCCATTTAAATGTCCCGTCTTCTCTGTGGTTTCAGTGAGTATGAGGCGGAGCTGCAGGCATTGTCAGGAGTGCGGGATGAGTTGGAGACGGTGTCCAGTGATAAAAGCACTCTTGAAAAGGAGCTCTCCAACTTAGAGAGCAAATACAAGGTCATGGAGACTCTGCGGGACAGCCAGGAGACAGAGCTGCAAACGCTCAAGGTATGAAGTCTGCTTCTGGAATACCAGCTAATACTGGCTGTGTGGTATCATTCCGCAAGTATGGCATCTACTGAACCTTAATAGTGCGCTACCACAGGAAATTCTAAACAGCTGAGCATTTAACAACCCATAAAGGAGCCGTTACTTTCTAGAAATCCCATCAAGAAGTTTGAATCTTATTTTCATAAATGTCTTCGATCCACTTCCTCTCCAGATGAAGCTGGCGGTGCAGGAGTCAACTCTGGCCCGCCTGCAGGTGACCCTCAGAGACACGCAGGAAGAGGTCAGCTCTCTCAAGGACACTGTGGTCCAGCAGAAGGACGAGCTTCATGCCGGGGAGATGGAGCGCCGGCGGCTCCACAATGCCATCCAGGAGCTCAAGGCAAGTCCAGACGCGGCCCAGCGACAGCACAGTCCTGTTCTTACTGTACCGGGGAAATGCTGCTGAACATTTGGAGCTTTCGTCAACCAGACAAGTGTCACTCTTCTCTCTGACTAGATGCTAATTTGTCCATCACCCTTTTCCTGCAGGGCAACATCAGGGTCTTTTGCAGGGTGCGCCCTCTGGTGGAGGGAGGCCTCAGCAAGCACATTCAGCTAGCGGCCAGCGACAACAAGACGATAACGCTGGCTAAAACAGAGGAGGTGAGAATCCTGGGGGCAGACCTCATCAGATATATGAATAACTAGATGAATCAAGGCAGTTTGTATTCAGGAGCCACAGGAGCAAGTTGTATCCAGAGTTTTCCGGATGTATCTACTGTCTAACCAGCTAGTTACGTCGTAGATAAGAAATTATTGTCACGACAAACATGTTGTCAGTACCCCATCAGAAGTGTTGACATTGTGCTCTGAGTTGCATTTGCATATCTTTGACTACAAAACTTAATTCTGCTTTTTTTAGTCTCATACAGGCAAAACTGCTGACACTCAGAAGAATTACAACTTCAATTTTGACCGAGTGTTTGGCCCCCAGTCTTTGCAGCAGGAGGTAAACAAACATGCATCAACATTTGCAAAATATAAAAGTCTTCAAGTTGTCATGACTACATACCGACCGTGTTTTAAAGTATGAAACACGCCTGTTTCCCACCAGAGCAGGAAATTCATGGTGATTTTGTCAATTTCTTCCCAGGTCTTCGAAGAGATCTCGCTGCTGGTGCAGTCCGCGTTGGACGGCTACAACGTCTGCTGCTTTGCCTACGGCCAGACGGGCAGCGGGAAGACGTACACCATGGAGGGAGACGAGTTCGACGAGACCAGGGGTGTCATTCCCAGAGCCGTGAAGCAAATCTTCAAAGCGGCAGAGAATCTGGCGGCACAGGGCTGGGAGGTCGGTGTGAAATGTCACGCAGCAGAACGCATGCAGGGAAAGGAGGAGGGATTCACAGTGAACTCTTGTCCATTTCATCCAGAGATAGTTACTTTTACTCGCCTAAAGCATTTTAAACCGGCCATAATGAATTGTTTTCTTCGACGTATCATCACCGTTTAAGTTGGTATGGGAACCTGTCCGCTTGTTTGCTGATTTACACTTCCAGCCGCTCCAGAGCAGAGCTGCAGTCATGCAAGTCCAACATTCACCTTCTCTGTGATTCTGTTTTTGGCCTCAGCCAACTCCTGAGGGAAATACTGTATCTCTTTAGCTCCTGAATCTGTTCTCCGTTCAGACACAGGAACAAGTTTGAACTAAATGACCTACTTATCTACTTCTAGTCTTTAGCACTACTTTTTCAGCTAAACTAAAACTCAGGACTTGGATTTTAAACTGATTCAGATACATGTGTATTATTACTAAAGTACATTCCGACACATCAATAGGACAACACAATGTCACAATACAGTGCAAGACGGTGCACAGGCAGCAGTCCAGGCTGTAGCTTTGGGAGAATTTTCACACTAGTATTCGTGTCTGTGGAGGAGATGCAGTATGATGAGGGGAAGTGGAGCATTTTTAGCAAATGTCTGTTTTGTTTTGTTTAATCTCAGTTCACCTTCACGGCGAGCTTTGTGGAAATTTACAACGAGGGCCTGCGAGACCTCATTTACTCCGGCAAGGCCAGCAAGAGGCCAGAGTACGAGATCCGCAAGTCCACCAACAACGAGGTGACGATCACCAACCTCACGTATGAAAGGGTCTACAACGAGGATCAGGTACGCTGAGTCATTCACAGCAGAGTTCAGAGCAGTCGGTAAACATGTATCTGTGTTATTTCTTCACGTGTTACGTTAGTCAATGCTCTGTTTGGCCCCCTCCGCCTGCCAGGTTCTCGGCCTCATCATGTTGGCCAATCAGAATCGCTCCACAGCGCAGACAGCCCAGAACGACCGCTCCTCTCGCTCCCATTCAGTGTTCCAGCTGGATATCGAGGGAGCGAACGTCGGCCGGGATGTCAAGTGCAAGTGTGCGTATAATCCCACAGATTACCCCATTGTCAGAAATGTGGTGTCACTTGTGTGTTCAGAATACAGCTCTGTGTTTAGGGTCGATATCTTTTTGCTAACATGAGATATGTGCTCATTTTAGAACCTGCGTTTATTTATTTTTGTTTGTTTTCGTGTGTGTAGCCACTCTGTGCCTGGTGGACTTGGCCGGCAGCGAGCGAATGCTGAAGAGTCAGTCTCAGGGAGAGCGCTTTAAGGAGATGACCGCCATCAACGGCTCCCTGTCCAACCTCGGCATCGTCATCACTGCGCTGGCCAACAAGGTCAGTAAGCACAGAGCAGAGCTCAAAGAGGCTGTGAAGACTTGTGGTTTATTCACACAACCTATAAATGCTGTTCCTTTTTGTTCGTGGCATGAATTTAATCTGTATCTGTCTTCCAGGAGAGCTATGTTCCGTACAGGAACTCCAAGCTGACCTACCTGCTGCAGGGGTGCTTGGGAGGAAACAGCAAAACGTGAGTTCTTCAACAAAACAGCTTCCAGACATCAGCGGTCTCGGCCAACAGAGGCTGTTTTATGAAATAAAGCGGCAAATAATTTGTCAACAGTGAGGGGTTTTATCAGAAGACCCTCTGAGTTCCTTTTATTCTAATGAGTTTATTTCTGCTGTTCTCATCCCAGTCTGATGTTTGTGAACATTGCCCCCGAGCCAGACAGCTTCGGAGAAACCCTAAACTCCTTGAGGTTCGCAAGCAAGGTGAGTGTCGTCTAGGGTTGTTTAGAGTCCTGTCCTGTGGACGCCGCTGCTAGAACATGACACATGATGGGAAACTGTAGATTTACTCGCTGAGAGAGTACAGAGAAAAACTCTGTAACATAAAGGAAGTGAAGTAGTTCCTGGCTCAAAAATGCACCATCTAGCTTATATTAAATATATATATTTAATATAAGCTAGATATAATATCACACACTTCATATACTTGCATACATACTTTGCATTTTTGCACTTCTATTTAATTTCCTAAATTAATACTCTCTGCGCTGTACATATCTTTCATCCCAGCTATTTTTATTTTTATTATTGTATATATCTTTCATCCCTGTTTTTATATTTAATTTTTTTGTCTATAAATTGCTGCTACTCCGACACCAAATTTCCCCTTGGGGATTAATAAAGTATATATTCATTCATTCATTCATATAAGCTAGAGGGTGCATTTTCTGCTCCCAGACACATGGTGCATTTTTTTATTTATAATATAATTTTCATCAACATTGATCGGTTACCTTGACCCACAGCTTCATTTCCCACCATTTGTGTATCATTTATCTCTTGACTAGTTGTCAACAAAATGACTGAATGTTCTGAACACTCACTGAAACAGCGACTGATTTTTGACAAGATGTTTTGCGTTGACGCTCTTTTCAGGTGAACGACTGTGTGATCGGGACTGCAAGTGCCAACAGGAAGTAGAGCGACGTGCTTGGAGGAAGAAAAAAAACGTCTTCCTATTTTTTACCATTTTTATTTATGGTCCCAACATTCACAGTATGGTTGACTTGTACTTTGTTCTGTTTTGGAGTCAGTAAGGCGGGGACTGAAGGGTTGCCAGGTTGTCATTCTTCAATCAATTCTTCGCACCGTTGAACGTACAAAACAGAAAGCGCAAACCGAGCACCTGTAAATAAAAACAACCCCACAGTCCGAACCGGAACCGACGGTCGTGATGTTTGTTTGTTGACGACATATTGTTTTTGGGACGTTTGCATCAGATTTCAGAACCGTCTGCTGAGCAGTCCGTCGTTAAGCGGTTGGTGATGTCACAACAAGTCTGTTCAATGATGAACGAGCAACCGGGACATGCTGGATTCATTTCTGAGGGATCTGTGAAGAACCTGACAACAGCTGCACCACTGCTCTTTATCCACCAGGAATGAACAGATAACACTTTCACATCCTGTATTGTATCAGAGAAACACTATTGAGAGTTTTCATTGGTTACTGGAATAAAGCTTTTATCTTTTTAGCCACATTTTAATTATTAGGGTGATGTATGACTGCATAGAATCCAAATTACTAAAATTATAAGGTATATGACAACCATAGTTAATGTTTTGGGAACAAAGCCGGTGCCTGGTTGCTGGCCCGTAAGAACCAAAAACTGAAGTCCTTTTGTATATTCTCATGCATGTGATCATTAATACAGGCTTTTAAACATTTATTCAAGCGGATGTGTACAGATGCATGTTTCTCGTCTTTTAAAAGAAATAAATATATGGCTCTCAAGCTTTCTTGATTTATGAGGACATTTAATCTCCATCAGACATGTTCTATATTAAGAGGACCAGTTTTTTTTTTTAAATATGTTTTTTGTATAACTTGTGTGCTTAATTGAATAAAGCCAGTCATTAGATGTGCTTCTTATATTCACTATGCTGCTTTACATTTATTTCTTGAGTTTTGCCAATGCTTTCATAAACATAAAGCATGTTTATATTAAATCAATTTGATTTCCCTTGTTCTTCTTTCCAGGTACAACAGGCCTGCTCATTCTACTAACTATGGTATGCTAGTGCTGAGTTATCACTGGGCCACAAACAATAAACTTTCAAGTCCTTTCATATAATCATCCTTTATTGTTAGTTACATTTTTTCTTGACAGTATTTCATAAATGTACGCAGTATTTTAATATTTCATAAAGGGAGATTGATGAAATAAATGGTGTAAATTCACTATGGCATATTATGAGAGGGGAAAAGACAGAAATGTCTTACTATTTTAAATCAACCTTCAGTTTCCTCCTGTGACTGCTATACCGATATTACCGCTGCATTTCAATGGGTCCGTGCCATTGTTTATTTTTTATTTATTTTTTTGTCGGCCAAAGTCTGGCTCGTCTGTCTGGAATCCTTTTAAAGGCGACGCGTCTCTGTCTGCCGCTGCAGGAGAGATCAGATGGGAACAACATTTTCCAAAAATGGTCCCCAAACTTCTGGATAACCCGGCGGCCCCCACTGCCGTCTGCCCGGCCGAAGAGCGCCCTTCACTGGGCTGCGACTAAAACCGTGAGTTCGAAGCCCGCGGCGGTTAACGGCTCTTTTTCCCGCCTCCCCGCTTCTTGTCGCGAGCCGTCTGTGCTAGCTAGCAGGCTAACGTCACATCTGTAACGGCTGGATTTTTAGTTAGGGGTTCGACGCTCTGGCGGGTTGCGACCGCGTCTCTGCCCGCTGCGTGGGAGCAGAAGACGCGTCCACTACCACGCCGGCGTGGATTATCAGTCCACGGCTTAGCTTTGCCTGTAGCTAAACAAAAAAAAAGTCTGCCCCCCCCACGCGCTAATAACACAGCAACAAAGTGGTGCGGTCATGCGTGTCACGCTTTGAGGACGTGACGCGGACCCTGTTGCTCTGAGCTCTTCATGCTGTCACGTAGCCTCACGCGACCCGCGCGCGCGGTGTTTACATGTAACACGCGCGTGGACAACGAGGGGGGGCTCTAACAAAGACACTTCAAAGAGACTCTTGCGGGTTTAAGTTGGGGGGTAGGGAGGTCCACTTCTACGCGACTAATTTACCCACAATGCACTGCAAATGTGTCCCACTGGACAGTGGGACGAATTTGCAGTGCATTGTGGGGAAAAATAGTCTCGTTTCCAAGCAACAACATGGCCAATCAAGTCGACTGCGTCCTTGTATTGGTCGCCATTGCCCGCAGGCGAAGCATAGAGACGTGGTTAGTTACACACTCAGAATCAGCTTTATTGGCCACATACATGGAGTTTTACTCCGGTTACACGTTGCTCTTAGATACACAACATACAATAAGCAACATAAATATAACAAAAAACATTAAAGACAACATGACAAAAGACAATTAAAGACAACAAGTAGTCAAAATAGTGCATAGTAGTGCAGATGGAGGAGCCAAACGGGAGCCTTGTCGTGTGGGTTCCTTCGTTGGCTCCATAGCTGGACATGTCTGTATGAGGGGCCGTTTAGGCCATAACTACTGAGACACTCTCACACATACTAATGAAACACTCGTACATTCACTGTTGAAACGCTCTCGCACTCACTACTGAGATGGTGACACCATTACCCTAAATTCTATTCCAGGTGTGGTCATCAAGCTCTCTAAAACATCTCTCTTCTCCTGGGTCTTGCTGTAGGCTTTGAACGCAGCGCAGCACCCTATTGAAAAAATCAACGATGTCATCGCGATTGCCAATTACGAATAAGGCCTGCAGACTGATCAAAATATATAGAAGTTGCACCTTCATATTCAATCACAAAAAAAAGATTGATTGTACATGTGTACATATATATATGTGAAACACTTGCACATGTATCTACACATTTTATATCTTTGTAATCATATGCAAGAGATTCAGTTATGAATGTATAAGTGTTCAACAATAGTGTTTTATATATGAGCGTGCATAGGTTTACAGAGTATGTATGTATGTGTAAGTGTTTCAGTAGTGAGTGTGAGAGCGTTTCATTAGTATGTGTGAGAGTGTTTCAGTAGTGAGTGTGAGAGTGTCTCAGTAAAGAAAAAGAAAAAAAGAAACATGCACTTTATTAGTCCCCTTGGGGAAATTCTTCTCTGCATTTGACCCATCCCTGGTTAGGGAGCAGTGGGCAGCCCTTTGAGGTGCCCGGGGAGCAGCTGGGGGTTGGGTGTCTTGCTCAGGGACCCTTTGACATGTGAGCTATGGGGGGACTAGGGATCGAACCAAGTACCTTGCGATTTCGGGACGACCACTCATCCCCCTGAGCTACAGTAGTGAGTGTAAGAGCATTTCATTAGTATGTGTGAGAGTGTCTCAGTAGTGAGTGTGAGAGCGTTTCATTAGTTTGTGTGAGAGTGTCTCAGTAGTTATGGCCTAAACGGCCCCTCATATGTCTGTGTTGCTGGTCCACCACGAGTTGCTGGTCCACCACCAGTTGCCAGCTAAAAGCAACTCACTGTAACTGCAGTGAAATCACTCAACTCTGAGAATCACTCTAAAAGGTGCTGATGAAACAATGAAAATGAAATGTAATGAACCTTTAAACTCGTGACGTCAGAAGCTTGTAGTTTGTGCAGCTGTTGAATAGTTTTGCATCACTGAAAGGTGTCTGTAATCTCACGACCACCCCGTCTATATCAGAGGGTAGAATATGAGATGCACTCTCGGTATATAGGCTTGTGCACGTTTGCGGCCTCCATCAAATGGTTAGGTTGAATCAACACTATAGTTCAGCGGTTCCCAAACTTTTTAGGCCACGCACCCCCTTCTACATCCCAACCGGGTTCACGCACCTCTGTTGCGTTTTTTTTTAAGGTGTGGGGGACACCTTAAAAAAAAACGCAACAGAGCCTATTTATAGCCGCATAAAATCGGACCAATGCGAGAACTGTTTGCTCGCGCGTGGCGTTTGTTACAAGATTTAGTCCGCTGTATAAATGTCAGTTACACAAGGCGTCACTTTTAAAGAGCAATAAGGATGGCGAGGACACACGCACAGGCTCAGAGGCAGACTGCATTTCACATGTATTTACTTAAACACAGTAAGCCACGTAAAGAACAAAGAGAGGCACATGCATAGGCTCAGAAACAGATATAAATAAAAAAAGGAGCAGATATGAAGCCCGTAGTGCGTTTTGTAGACCCAACACATGAATGAGACTGCAATTGTTTTTGGCTGTTTTGTAACTCTTCCAATTTTGATCTAAAAAATGTAAGGGGCTTCTGACTTGCACTGGCATGCTGGTGTTCAGGTGGCGGCGCAAATAAGAGGCTTCAGACAGCTGTTAGCCAGAACCTCACTGCACAACACGCACTGTGGCTTCGGGCAATCTGCATCGCCAATCCAAGTGAAGACCAGACCCAGATAATTGTCATCATATTTCCTTTTTTTTTTTGCCAGTCTGATGCTCACTCTCGTCTCCTCTTTCTCCGACTCCCGGTCGATTTCTTCTCCCGGTCTCTCCCCAACGCACCTCTCCGTTTCTCTCCCTCCGGCTCCTCCCTCTCTCTCTGTCCCTCTCCTCTTTTATTACTGATAGCTTCAGATGTCCCACCTGACAGCTTCCCCGATTTCAGCCAGTTTAACATATTTTCATGGATGTTGCTGAATGAATGAAATGACGTTAGGTGCACAAGCTAGGCTAGCTAGTGTGTACGTAAAAGACAGTCTGGCGGCCGGACCGGAAGTGCATCTATTTATTAAATTGTACGTTTTTAATTTTAAATTTAAATCTTACAAATGGAAATGTTATAATTCAAAAATCCTACTTAATTTTTTTTTTAAATTATGTTTAATATTAATTATTACACCATTACATTTTTCCTCTCGCGCACCCCCTAGAGGCAGCATTCTGTAGTCTGTACGTTTAGTCTGTATGTATCTTTATTGGGGGAGTTTTTCCTGATCTGATGTGAGGTCCCGGGACAGGATGTTATGTGAACAGATTGTAAAGCCCTCCGAGGCAAATTTGTTTTTGTGATTTTGGGCTATAAATTGAATTGAATTTACCACGTAAAAGGTTGAGTGGTTGTCATGTGACACTTAGACAAGGGATTTATTTTTTCCATGCCTTAACAGATGTGGTGATATCTGGATATCAGAACCAAGCCCTCTGGTTCCGCAGTCAGCAGTAATGGAAGCAGTCAGGCTTAATCTCAAAGCGTGATTGAATTGCCAGTCATGAGAGTTTTCCTCCCACCTAGATGCAGTCCCTGTCCATGGAGGTGGGGAGCAGCAGCAGCAGCTCGGCTCCCAGCGCCACACCTGGCCCGCAGGTGCAGGTGTGCTTCCCCGGCGCTCAGGCCTCGGTGCTGGACAGCCTGAACCGGCAGAGGGAAGACGGCCGGCTCTGTGACCTCTCCATCCACGTGCAGGGACAAGTGTTCAAAGCCCACCGCTGCGTCCTGGCCGCCTCCTCGCCCTACTTCCATGACCAGGTGGGAGTGTTTTTAATGGCGCTCACGTTTCACAATCAGTACCAACGCATAAAAGCGACATGGAGTCCTGCTCGGCCTTTTCTGATCCGGACTGTGTCAGAAAGGGTGCAGCAGCTGTCTCAAATGTTAGAACTAGCTAGCTAGCTCATTAGCCGGCCGCTAAATTAATCAAATATCAAATGTAACAACAAAGTGCTTCAACCACACGCTCCTGTCGTCTTGTAGGAAGGAACTTTACACAGAAAAGAGATGCCAGTCCTGCTCATGTTGATAGATAGATGGATAGTTACTTTATTCATCCTGCAAGGGGTCATTATTTCACTGCAGCAGCATTTATAGATGCAGGTAGAGCAATATTAACACACTATATACCAACAAGATTTAATAATATTAAATGACCTAACTAAACAATAGTGCAAAGATCTTTGGAAAGATACTTATTTTCTACTTCTTTTTGCAGCCCCTTCAGCCAAAACTCCCAGGTGTAGTTTACTCTTGAACACATTTGGGCGTCACACTCACTGGATGTAGCCTGTGGGAATAAGCCACAGGTAGCACCCTCCCATTGGTCGTGGCACGGTGTCTACCACCGCCAGGATGGTTGTGATTGGTTTAAGGACATACAAACAAGCCAGACTAGACTAGATCAATCCGATAGAAATATAGAATGAGGGCCAGCAGCCTGACAGCAGCCTCGCCCACACACTTGAATTATGTGTCTGCATTTCCTGTTTTTAATGATTGTCCTATTCTGTTGCTCATCCAAAGACCAGTTTCCCTGACACCCCGTGGGGGGTTGTATCAGACCTCAGTGTTTACTCTCCGTTTGAGAGCATTAAACAATTTGGATTATGACCAATAGGTTTGATTTCCTCCTTGATAATTGTTTTAACAAAAAGAAGACCTGAGGCATGAAGGGAGTGAGTGTTTCATGCATTACTGTGATGTCTATCCCCATCCACCGCCAGGTGCTACTGAAGAACATGTCTACGGTCTCCATCCCGGCAGCGATGGACCCGCTGGCGTTTGAGAGCGTGCTGAGTTGCGCCTACACCGGTCAGCTCCGGATGCTGCGCGAGGACATCGTCAACTACCTCACGGTGGGCAGCGTCCTGCAGATGTGGCACATCGTGGACAAATGCACCGAGCTGCTGAAGGAGGGCCGGGCCGCAGCGGGAGGAGGGAGCAGCGGAGGAGGCGGCGGTGTGCAGAATGGAGCGACTGTCGGAGGAGCCGGAGGGTCGGCCAACCTCAGATGCAGCAGCAGCAACGGCGACGGCGGCGCTGCAGGCGGCGGTAATAGAGCTGGCAGGGATGCCGGTGGCGGCCAAGCCCAGGTGGAAGGGTCCAACGAGCCCCAGCGTGCCTCCCAGCCTCCCAGCCGCCCACAAGCGAGTGAGAGCCAGTCACCCAGCAGCACCAACTACTTCAGCCCCAGGGACGGGAGCAGCTTCGGAGGAAGCGGTGCGGCCGCAGCCGGCGCGTCAGGGGACGGAGGCGGGGCCAGCAACACCCCCAGCTACTGCGCCCCGTCCGGAGGAGAGGAAGCCTTCCTTATTGAGGAGGAGGATGAAGTGGAGGAGGAAGAGGAGGAGGAGGAAGAGGAGGAGGTGTTGTACCACCAGAGAAAGAGAGGAAGAGGAGGAGGAGGCAGTGGAAGGAGGAAGAAAATGAGCTCAGTGTCGGAGCAGGAGGTCGGGGTCAGCGACAGCTTTGGCGTGTCCTCTTATCAGGTGAGCTGTGCGTCTTTAAACTACTCCGAAAAGCTTTTATTTTGAAATAAAACCTTTGATACGCAGCATTTTCCTCATTATTGAACTGATGTAATGTCGTCATCATGTGCAGAACATTCTTAGTCATGAAGAAACTTCTAAAGAAGAAACTCCTGGTTGTTATTTTTAAACAGCGGTCACTTAAGACAAAATAAAAATATATATTTCAAAGCAAGGATAGAAAGAACAATGCAAAAAATAACTGGACACAAAATATTCTCTGTTTTAACTGGAGGAATATTCTGTATCTTACGCATCCAGAAAGTAGTGTTGGTATTTATATCTGTTTCCTCATCATATATTGTGGTTTAAACTCGGCATTGGGCCTGTCGGGTTTATGGAACACGTTTGAAACACTAAAATGCTTAGTAGTGGAAATCCCCTAAACAACTGTCTCAATTGAAAGGATGGGGAGGACTCTGCGTTGCCGCTGCTGAAGCGCCCTACCTACAGCCAGCCCAGCATCATGCCCCGGAAACAGTGGGTGGTGGTGAAAACCGAACGCATGGAGGACGACGACCTCATCGTCGTGTCCGGGGAGGAGGAAGGAGAGGACGAGGACGACGAGGACGAGAGGGAGATGGAGCTGGCCAGAGAGAGGGAGAGAAGCAACTTCAACATCTCCAACGTTCGGAGCCTTTCGGCCGATCTGGGAGGCAGAGCTGAGAGCGACATGGACTCACAGGTGAGCTGAGGCCGGCTCTAAATCATCTTCAACATATTCTGATAGCAGAAGGTTTTGTTCGCTGAAAGGTGGGACAAAGGTCACGATGACTACGTCCACTTCTTATGTACGGTCTATGGCGGCTACCTCCGGCTCTGAAGAGTGAAGCCAATGCTTCACGTCTTAAAGCTGCATTCTCTCTCCTGACCAGCAGGGGGTGACTCCTCTGGTTGTATAGAAGTCTATATAAAGGACTCTACTTCTCTCTTCATTTGTTCCCTCAGTCAACATTGTAAACATGAGTTTATGTCTCAATCTCCAGTTTCAAGTCTTCTTCAATACAGCATGATGTTCATTTAGTAAATTATGCTCATTTAGAGTAAAACAGACCATAAAGAGGGGACGCTTTAGGGCGGGGCTTACTGTGATTGACAGGGCTTTACCAGAGACGTATACGGCGTCTCTCTATGTCACTGCTCCTCAGTCCAGATGTGGTCACTTCCGTTCACTGGTGACCAAAGATTCAAGATGCTGACGGCCAAAACACCAAACTCACCATGACTACGTCACCATGACTACGTCACCATGACTACGTCCACTTCTTATATCCAGTCTGTGGGTGAAAAAGAAATGCAGCCGTCTAAACTTGTGGGATTTGCTAAACTGAATATGTGTATATAAACATAGAGACTTGTCTAGATCACAGGAGACATCGTCCTGGTGCAGTTTGCATTCCTCACATTTCTGTCTGTCTCCAGGTGGACTACTGCCAGTCGTCAGAAGACTACCTCAAGTTTGAAGGCAGTTTAATGGACCAGACGTTAGCTCACCTCCATGACAGTGGCGGCGGTCAGAGCCACAGCGCTAACCGCGCCGTGTCAGCGCTGCTGGGCCAGGTCCAGTCCGCGGCCTCGGCCCGGGCCCAGCTCTTCCCCCTGGACATGCAGGGGAACCAGATCCTGCTCTACAGCCAGGCCTCCGGACTCTCCCTGGACGCCGGCGCCCCTCCTCTGGGGATGGCGGGCAGTATGATGGGAGGAGCCTCTTTCAAAGGTCCCGGCCTGGAGCACGGCGCGGTCCACCTGTCGGCGCAGGGCGGTCTGGGGGTCGACGGCATGGACGGCGGGGGGATCGGAGGCGGGGGCGGCGCCGGGGGTTCGGGGAAAGTGTTCATGTGCCACTGTGGGAAGACCTTCACCCACAAGAGCATGAGGGACCGCCACATAAACATGCACCTGGACCTGAGGCCCTTCCACTGCCCCGTCTGTGCCAAGAAGTTCAAGATGAAGCATCACCTCACGGAGCACATGAAGACGCACACGGGCCTCAAGCCCTACGACTGCCTCGGCTGCGGCAAGAAGTTCATGTGGCGCGACAGCTTCATGCGCCACCGCTCGCACTGCGAGAGGCGCAGCGGGCTGGGGGAGGGCGGCGAGGGCGGGGGGGGAGGAGGAGGAAGAGGAGGAGGTGAGGATGGGCCAGATTTGATTGGCTCCCCTCACCTCCTCCTGTCTGGGGGCGAGGGACAGGGCGGTATTCTGGGAGGAGGAGGAGGAGGAGGAGAAGGAGGAGGAGGAGGAGGAAGAGGAATGTCTGCTTCCTCTCCACATCTTTCCGGCGCCGGCGTCTCAGCCACAGGAAGCAGCAGCAGCAGTATGGCCGGCGCAGGGCCGCATCTCGGGGGCGTCTCCCAGAGTCCCGGTCAGGGGTTAGGGATGTTCGCTGGTCTGGGGCTGGGTCGCAGCGTGTGCAACGAGGACGTGTGTGAAGTCGGCGGCAATGACGGTAGCGTGACTTAAACCCCCTCAGGGCGAGTTCTGTCCAACGGGCGCCTCGGCCTGAGCGAACTGGGCTGCTTCTCGTTCCTGCTGTTGTTTTTACAACGTGGTCAACTTGGAACCTCTGAATCACTTTGAACCGCCACCACTCAAAACACAGGACGTGCGCTCCTCGTCTGTCCGTTTGAGTGGTGGAGGAGAGGCGACGCTCCCGTTGGACAAAGACTTGGAGATTACAGTCGACTTGCGATCGTCCTGAAGCCGTCTCAAGTTACATGCAGTTCTTTTGGGAAACTCGCCTCCAAAAAGTGGCCTCATAAAAAAAAGAGAAAAGACCTTTCGTCTCAGTGAGTAAGCTATCATTTCATTGTGACGGGGGGTTTGAAGCCAACCAGGAAGAGACAGCGCTTCACTCACTGGTCCTCTCTAACATTGTTGGTGTCAGAGGAGCCGAACAAAAGGCTGTTCTATTGCTGTGATTCTGCAGTATTGTAATGTATCTCATGTGGTAAAAACTAAAAAACACACAAATCTGCAAGAGAAAAACCTACATAGTCATAACCAACTGAGAAAAGAGGAAGCTGAAGTTGCAGGTTTGTGTTTTTTTTCCTTCTTCCTCCCAGCAGCGGGGCTCTGTTCCTCCTGGCCGTCAGCACTGCCACCTGGTTTCACTCCTGGTTTTGTTTTACACCTGGTTTTACTCCTGGTTTTACACCTGGTTTTACTCCTGGTTTTACTCCTGGCCTTACACCATGCTGCTGTGCTTGAAGCCCAAACTGGATCCCAGTGAGGGATCATCAGTCTTTCGGCGGCTTATGTACCAACCTGTACAGCCGGTGAGCTCCTTCTGAATACTTTCTCAGAACTTAGAGGTCCTCACACCGCGTTTATTTTCTAGCTGTAAGCTAACCAACATGACTGTACTGTAATGAAATCATCAATCTCTTTTCCGATACGCTCCATCCCCACGCGACCACAAACTCTACCTGTCACTGATGAGCCCGGCGCTCCGACAGCGGGAGGGAGGAGCCGGAGAGGAACCTCCCGCTGCTCATCGCCTCTGCTGCTGTTACCTGCTTTCACTTTCTTTCTCGTCGTTCAGAGTTCTCGTGCTTTGAGAAGTATATTACTACTGTAAAAATATATATAGATATATATATATATGTTGTTTTTTTACTCATCAGAACCTGGAACAAATACTGACTTGTGACACTGCTGCGCTCGCTGCTTTGGAAGGAGGATCATCTGAACCTACAGTGCACCCGAACAGGAGCGTGAGGAGTTGGTGGGCTATACAGTGTAAAGTGTGTTTACGATAGCTCACCTCCTGGCTGTTGTAGTTACAGAGGTAGCTTTGGGAATTGTAAAACTACTAATTGATTAGTTGAGAGACAAAAAAATTCAGCAGTGACAGTTTTGAGCCTATTATCATGAAAAAGTGAAAGTAAATCAACCGTTCTTCTCTATCATCACATCGTCCAAGTTAATATTTGGGGAAAGTTACGACCGGATCACCCACAGTAAAACTAACAAACTAACATGAACTCGCTCTCAAGAGGCCCGAATGAAACACAAAGTAAAGTTAGTTTACTTTGAAGCTCTCCTTCACATTTCTCCACCGTGTACGAAGTTCTCTTCTGAGCTGTGGTTAAGGTACTCCAGTAGATACTCCAGTAGGTACTCCAGTAGATACTCCAGTATCATGTACTGAAATTGCTCCCGCAGTAGTTTGCTCCCGTAGCTGTGCCTACGGTGTATGAATGGTTGATGATCTGATGTGGCACCTTGCATGGTAGCTCCTCTCATCAGTGTGTGAACGGGTGAATGATGTCATGTAGTGTTAAAGAGCTTTGAGTGGTCAGAAGAAAGGCGCTCTACAAGTACGGGTCCATTTACCATTTACCGGTACAACTACTGATAAGACACATTGACCGGTACCACACTACAGAACTAATGCTGTCTGCCTTTGTTGTTCCATTAAAACACAGTTATGTTTGTAGAGGAGCCAAAAAGTTGTTGTTGTTTATTTTTGTTTAAGTGTGCAAAAATACATTATTTATTCCTCCTCATGGAGTCGTTCGTAACTCGTTCAGAAATTCACAGACGTATTCACATTTATCCCCACAGGAGGGAGCTGTTCAGGCATTGGCAGAGCAGGAAGAAATACTATAATATCACATGGCAGTTGCTTCAATGCATTTAGAGATGTGGTCCTGGTCAAGACAATCTCCTGAACTCCAAACTGAATGTCAGAATGGGAAAGAAAGGCGATTTAAGCAATTTTGAGCGTGGCATGGTTGTTGGTGCCAGACGGGCCGGTCTGAGTATTTCACAATCTGCTCAGTTACTGGGATTTTCACGCACAACCATCTCTAGGGTTTATAAAGAATGGTGTGAAAAGGGAAAAACATCCAGTATGCGGCAGTCCTGTGGGCGTAAATGCCTTGTTGGTGCTAGAGGTCAGAGGAGAATGGGCCGACTGATTCAAGCTGATAGAAGAGCAACTTTGACTGAAATAACCACTTGTTACAACCGAGGTATGCAGCAAAGCATTTGTGAAGCCACAACACGCACAACCTTGAGGCGGATGGGCTACAACAGCAGAAGACCCCACCGGGTACCACTCATCTCCACTACTAATAGGAACAAGAGGCTACAATTTGCAAGAGCTCACCAAAATTGGACAGTTGAAGACTGGAAAAATGTTGCCTGGTCTGATGAGTCTCGATTTCTGTTGAGCCATTCAGATGGTAGAGTCAGAATTTGGCGTAAACAGAATGAGAACATGGATCCATCATGCCTTGTTACCATTGTGCAGGCTGGTGGTGTAATGGTATGGGGGATGTTTTCTTGGCACACTTTAGGCCCCTTAGTGCCAATTGGGCTTTGTTTAAATGCCACGGCCTACCTGAGCATTGTTTCTGACCATGTCCATCCCTTTATGGCCACCATGTACCATCCTCTGATGGCTACTTCCAGCAGGATAATGCACCATGTCACAAAGCTCCAATCATTTCTAATTGGTTTCTTGAACATGACAATGAGTTCACTGTACTAAAATGGCCCCCACAGTCACCAGATCTCAACCCAATAGAGCATCTTTGGGATGTGGTGGAACGGGAGCTTTGTGCCCTGGATGTGCATCCCACAAATCTCCATCAACTGCAAGATGCTATCCTATCAATATGGGCCAACATTTCTAAAGAATGCTTTAAGCCCCTTGTTGAATCAATGCCACGTAGAATTAAGGCAGTTCTGAAGGCGAAAGGGGGTCAAACACAGTATTAGTATGGTGTTCCTAGTAATCCTTTAGCTGAGTGTATGTGTGTATGTGTATATATATATATGTATATATGTATGTATGTATGTATGTATATATATATATATATATATATATATATATATATATATATATATATATATATATACATATATACATACATACATACATACATATGCTGTTCAGGCATTGGCAGAGCTGTAACTTAAATGTAAAGATTCGGCCCATTTAAAAAAAACAACAGCTATGTAAGTC
Organism: Taurulus bubalis; assembly: GCF_910589615.1. Taxonomy (NCBI): domain Eukaryota; kingdom Metazoa; phylum Chordata; class Actinopteri; order Perciformes; family Cottidae; genus Taurulus; species Taurulus bubalis. The sequence goes on along the minus strand of NC_136604.1, from coordinate 3,316,261 downwards.
AGAAGTGTAAATGCCTCTATATGAGAGAAAAGTGCATCAATATTTGTGATGAAATGGTATTCCTTTTCAGAAAGATGTGTCCTCAGTTTGTGCTGTGATGTAAGAGATTATGATCATGGAAACCCGCTGCAATGTGATAACAATGTGTGTTTATGTAGCTGTATTACTGTTTCGCTCCTACATTATTAAACACATCATACTTCTGCGTCACAGGACAGGGAGAGCTCTCACAAGTATAACACATGACCTCTAACGTGTCACGTGCTCAGAGTTTTGTGTTTTCCTGTAACGTGGAGCTGAAGAGAAAAGGGATCTGCTCCTTTTACCTTCTGTGAAGGCCGGGTCTGGATATTTTTATATGCCGGTCTGGAGCGTTTTTTATTCCGTGTTCAGTGACCTGTGACCTCCGGTGTTTCCTCCCGCTTCGGCCGTGTTTGTGGCGAACTTTGTCCGCTCCCCCTGCTTGAGCAGCCACGGAGAAAATGTGAGACGGCAGAATGTGTGGGAGACAAATGTGGCGGTGAAGTGCGCCAACACTGGGAAGCGTTTCAACGCGAAGGTGCCTTTCACCGAGGGCGAAGGGCAGGGGAACGAGATGAGCGCATGCATTTGTACGTTTCTATTCCTCGGTGTGGAGAGGCGGCAGGCGCCCGGGTTCAGAGAAGACGGAAAGACCTCTGCGTTCTACGGCCAGAGGTTCCTGCTCTCGCCCGATGTCGGGCTTCAGATTGATTTCAGTTCCATGGCTTTGTGACACAAACGTGGACTGCACATAAAACCCCTCAAATAATCAATAAAACCTCAGCGTGTGGTTCAGTACAGTGTCCATCTTCAACACAAACACTGCTTTTCAGAGAATGTGCCAAATCGGGAAGGTGTGTCTCTTTAAAATGACGACAAAAGAAAACCCACTAAATAGACCCTCAAGCCAAAGGTGACGTTTTAGGGGCCCTGTATGATGTGTGTGTGTGTAGTGGGATGGGGCCCTGTATGATGTGTGTGTGTGTAGTGGGATGGGGCCCTGTATGATGTGTGTGTGTGTAGTGGGATGGGGCCCTGTATGATGAGTGTGTGTGTAGTGGGATGGGGCCCTGTATGATGTGTGTGTAGTGTGGTGGGGCCCTGTATGATGTGTGTGTAGTGTGGTGGGGCCCTGTATGATGGGGTGCAGCATGTTGGGGCCCTGTAGGTGGGGTGCAGCATGGTGCGGCCCTGTAGGTGGGGTGCAGCATGGTGGGGCCCTGTATGGTAGGGTGCAGCATGTTGGGGCCCTGTATGGTGGGGTGCAGCATGGTGTGGCCCTGTATGGTGGGGTGCAGCATGGTGGGGCCCTGTATGGTGGGGTGCAGCATGGTGGGGCCCTGTATGGTGGGGTGCAGCATGGTGGGGCCCTGTATGATGGGGCCCTGTATGATGTGTGTGTAGTGTGGTGGGGCCCTGTATGGTGGGATGCAGCATGGTGGGGCCCCTGTATGGTGGGGTGCAGCATGGTGGGGCCCTGTATGGTGGGGTGCAGCATGGTGGGGCCCTGTATACTGAAAACTAGACGGATTCGTTTGAATTATTTTTGTACATTCCTCACCGTGTTCCTTGTCTGCTGGTTGACCAGCAGACAAGGAACAGAGAATTATTATGACGTTTTGATGTATTTCCTGAGTGGTACTAATAATGTAATGACCTACAGTACATCAATAACCTCTGCCCTGTATCAAAGTAACACATTAATAAATTATTTGGTGCGAATTATGAATTATGGACTTTGTCTTTTTCAAGCTTCGAAAATATAAATACATTTTCAATTCAAGGGAACACACATTGTGGGCTGTTTCTTTGCAATGTTTAAGACCAACATTTGTAGTTAGTTTTTATTTCAAAGCTTTAGATTAGTTCACCGAGGAAGGACAAAACAAGCAGGTTTATTCATAACTTTGATGATGGACCGAACTAAAATATGTTATACAGCTGAATAAAACCACACTGATGGTTTTGAAGGTTGCATATCAAATGCGTACTATTTCTTAAAAAAATTAGAGCTTCTACAAAATGGTTGTAAATACAAAGATGCGAGTAACATGGCCGCCAGAAGCAACACAAAGTTAAAGTTAAAGTTATGAATGAACTTCTTAAGAAAATCCATGAAAGGCTCTCGGACAACACAGTCTGTGACAGATGTTGAACCTTTAAAAAACCCTTTCATGAGGCGAGGGTGGATCCGGAGAGGAAATGAAGGGCTTCACAGACAGATGAAGTAAAGTGGTTTTAATTCTGAGCTTACAAGTTAAAATATTCCATTCTGTACAGAAATATTACAAACGGGTGTTTATTGGCACAAAGGTGGCAATACGCTGTGTCGTCCATGCTGGCAGCAATGATGAAGAGGAGATGAACGATTCAATGAGTGACGGAGGAACCGGCCTCCCGCTGGTCCCTTCCAGTGGGACGGACGAGTCATCCCATGAAAAGTCCACCTGACAAAGGAGACGCAGGCAGAGCATGCTGACAACTGAAGTGTTTGGACAAGCAGCTGTTAGAGAATGAGTCGTACGGTACCCGTCACTTCCACGCTGGCTCCTGTGATGTACCGAGAGTCGTCCGAGACCAGGAAGGCACAGACGTCGGCGACCTCTGGAGGACAAAGAGGAGTCCAGTGTGAGGAGGAGACGCAGCCTGCCAGACGCTCGCGTCGACGACATCCGACCCACGAAAGGAGTGGCAGTAACTTTTAAATAACATTTCTAAAGTGTAAGATCACTTTGAGCCGTAGCGGCCAGCAACACACGCTAAATGTTCAGGAAAGTGTTTTTGGGAGCTCCTCATTTCCTTTCTGAACATCTAGCGAATGCAGTGAAGAGGAACCAAAGTGATGCGTTCACTGACCTGCAGGCTCACCCATCCTCCCCAGAGGCACCAAGGACTTCATCTGGAGAAACAACACATGACACAGTTAACTGGTGACACAGCAGAGAGGCAGCGGGTTCCTTTGGTGGCGTTCGTGTCAACTGGTCAGCGTGACCCCTGACCCCTGACCCCTGGTGATAGTGGGGCTGCACCAGCTGCTGGTTTTACTCGCTGTGTTTAAAGAGCTCCGCCCTCAAGACTCCTGCAGCCACGACGACACGAGGGCCGCTTGTTTCATTCAGAGATAATCAAAGAGAAACCAGAAGGTGATGCTAGAGAGGAAAGCTCTTTGATCCTGAATGTTCTGAAATAAAGGTTGCATAAAGTCGAGCATGTTATTTGGAGCTGAAACTAACTGCATTTCATCTCAAACAGCAGCAAACTTTGGTTCGTAAAAGCGTTTTATTGAGCGTCTTATAGCTGTTAAAATGACGGCGTGTCGCCTCCTGCCTTAAAGAATCTCGTGTTCAGTTCATCTTCAACTTTAAAAGCTTTGATTCTCAGGAATGCACCGAACATTGAATATGAATTATGAATTTAATAAACTGCAGGGTTTCCATCTGTCAATGTTACGACAGCAGTTCAAGGTCCTGAATCGTTCTGATCAATACGAAGTGTGTGTATTTTTGTGTGTGTGTGTGCGCGTGCGTGTGTGTTACCTTGCTAATAACCTTCTCTGGAACTTTATCCGTCATCGGAGTCGATATGAAACCTGGCAGCACACAATTACACCGAATCCCAAACCTGCAGAAGACGAGCAGATGATTCTTGTGTGTGTGTGTGTGTGTGTGTGTGTGTGTGTGTGTGTGTGTGTGTGTGTGTGTGTGTGTGCGTGTGCGTCTCTTCTCACCTGCTGAGCTCTTTGGCAGCCGTCCTGGTTAGACCCTCCACTCCGGCTTTAGAGGCGCCGTAGTTGGCCTGACCGATGTTTCCCACCTGCAGACAGGAACCAGGAGACAAGGAGATCAGGACATAAGGACACAAGGACGTGGAGGACCTATCTTGTGTCCTAAGATAGGTCCACAGTGAAAATACTGCTGACTCGACCCTTCCACAATCCTCTGGAGACAAACTGTAAAGTTCAGCTCAATACTTCTCGTGTAACACAGAGACCTTTCCCACGATGCTGCCCACGGTAACGATGGATCCTTTGGGTGCTCCACAGGCCACCAGAGCCTGAGCCACAGCCTGGAGGACCAGGAAGGAACCCTGGAGACGCAGGAGGAGAGAGGCCTGAATGAACTGAGTTCACTGAGTGAACCTGTAGCGTAGGTTACCATGGTGATCCATCCAAGGTTAACGACAGCTCTCTCCGCTCCCGGCTAAGCGGGGCGGTCGAGGCTCCAGGCGTCATGGCCGCCTACCTTCAGGTTGACCTGGAGGACTTTGTCAAACTGGTCCTCCTCCATGTGGAGCAGGAAGTCGTCCTGCGTGATGCCCGCTGCGTTCACACACATGGAGGGAGGCTGGAAGTAGTGAGTCTGCAGAGGGAGAGGAGGACATCGGCCGTCAGCAGCAGAGAAAAGGTGCAGCGCTCGACCCCGAGAGAGCCGAGCGTTTGCTTCTCAGGAAACGAGTCTCGGCCACGCGCCTGTATCCTCGTGAGCAGCTTCTTCACGCTCTCCTTTGACGACACGTCCACCGCCGCCGCCAGGTGACCCTGTCCTCTGAGGTCGCCCGTCAGCCTCCCGAGGGTCTCGCTGGCCGACTCCTGGCTGATGTCGGCGACCACCACGGAGGCGCCCTCGGAGGCGAGGCGCTGACACACGGCCCGTCCGATCCCACTGCCGCCTCCTGGGGGAGAAGCACGAGGTCAGCGGGACAGAGCGGACCCACGAGGCCCTAAAGCACTGCAGCTCGTTTCAGGAATACATGAGGGCCTCATTGTTTCAGAGCGGCCAATTCAATTCAATTATAGCCCAAAATCACAAATACACATTTGCCTCGGAGGGCTTTACAATCCGTACACATTCAGGGTTCATACACATTTTGACCAATGCATTTCAGGACTTTTCCATGACTCCATGAAAACCTTAAATGACACAAATGAATGAGACAATAGTTTGATCAAAAGAATAAACATTTATATAGATGCCTGTATGTATGCCTGCTTATATTTTGAGTCTTTCTTTTAAAAGCATATTAATTATTTCAAACTCGGCGTAAATGAACGTCATGAACACATGAATATAACACATTTACATGACTTTTACAGGTTGTCGATGACCGTAAGAACCCTGACATGACATCCTGTCCCGGGACCTCACATCAGATCAGGAAAAACTCCCGCAAATAAAGATAGTAAAAACCCTTTCACAGGTAAATCTGATCAGGACAAGGTCAAGCAAGGTCATGTGTTATCCTTTTGAGAACCAGAGGTTCAGGCCTCCATGTGCAGTTAACAGACATTATCATCTCTTTGCTTCGTTGTTTTTATTATTATTATTATTACACAGATGTATATGTTGTGTCCATCATGAAGAGCATTAGCTTCCACTGTTTGCTGTTGGGAGTTTAAGAGGACAAAAGTATGCTTCATTATTTATATTATAACTCAAATGCTTTAACACTATTTCCCCACGTATGAAGCAGAGGTGCTGTCAGGTTGCTGCTTCACTGAATTACCAAAGGGAATGTCTCTGGATGCTGGTTCGACACGTTTCTCACATTTTCTTTTTTTATTGACAAAGTCCAGAATAATAATAATAATTTAAAAAAAAAAGGTAATCATTATAAATTGCAGCTCCAGTTAATAATACCCCTTCGGCTCAGTCCTGGTGGCACTACTTTTCTCCAGCCACGGCTCAGAGCTGACGCTTCCCCCTCCAGCCCTGAACTTCTACAAGGTTACCCAACAATGGACGTTCACAACCCGGCAGCGCTCAGCGAGCGGCAGTCGGCTCCACCGGGGAAACGGACAGAAACGTACCCGTGACCAGCGCCAACCGTGACGTGAGCCGTGCGGCGGCCGCCATGATGGGCTTGTAGTGGGAGTGATCCGTCAGTACCAGGCAGCGGATGTATCGGGGAGAAGCGCCCAGAAGTTTGACATCCAGCGTACCGGATCTTCCGCATCCATGGACCCATAGCGCATGCGCACTGGCGTTTTATTTCAACCTATAGCTAGAACTACAAAGTGCAGGTTGAAACAGCAGTGTGATCTGTGAGAATATCAATTGTATTATTAAAATTGTTTTTAACTTACATTAGATGAATAAATTAATATTCGGCTGCAGCCTTTGCAGAATACGGATTGTTTTTAAACTGTAAACATGTATTCAATACATTTTGTATATTCATGAACAAGTTCAAATCCAAACACAGAAAAGAAAAGCAACAAAGAGGCTTTGTGTATATATTTATAAAAAAGTATAATTTATTTATCAAAAAATGAAAAGGAAAGAAAAAGAAATCACAGTTTATTATGGATCACTCCGCTGCATAAATGAGGCCCGGTAGGTCGTAGCTATGGTAACTACATTCCAGGTCTACATTCTATTAAGTCTGAAAATAATATTTACCCAAAATGTTATTTCACATGTGTGGGGAAAAACAAACACAAATAGGATTCAGGTGGAAAAAGCCAAATTGTTGGGGATTGTTGTCGGGATAAAAAACAACCGCTCACCAACGAAATGGAGATCTTTGAGAATGCAACTTTTAACAACAAAAAAAACAGTATTTCAAATACAGTAGGGAAGTAGAAATCATACAAATGTAAAATCTCCGCCATCAATTGATGATTATCTGTAGGAAAGTAAATCCTTGCGTGTCAGATTAAAATGTCCCTCTGGCCAATAGACTCAGGAGTTTAGGATCCATAACGGGTCCTGGTATATTTAAAATAAACACATCTATGGATGGATCTGTAGTTATCGTGGGCCGGGCAGAGGCACAGGTTGAATTCAGCAGTGTCCTGGTGAAGCTCAACTCTGTTGGAGATGCGTTCAAAAATTTCTTCAATCTGAACTTCACCTCTTTTGCTTTGAGCCGTGTCAGAGTCACGAGGAAGTGTTTTTGTGCGACAGCTACTTGAAGGAGAAGCCCCGACGCCAACACGTCCCATGCAGAGACCAAAACCAACCCGTCTGTCTCGCCCCTCACCGACTCACCCGCCTCTCAGCTTCTAGACCATTGGTTCCTCGGGTCTTTCCCAAAACGTCTGGATACCGGAGTTTTTACTATGCAGACATTACTCGACGCGCAAGAAGTGCATCGTTTGGGACTATTTTCAGCGGTGGATGAACACGCATTTGGTGCTCTCGTGAATCCAGCAGCACATGCATGTGGGACTGACTAACACATAACGGTTTTGGTCTTTGCACAGGATTTATGGGCAGTAAGAAATATAGAATATTGCTTCACCTCATCCTTAAAACATTTGTGCATGAGACTAGTTGGTCATTTAAAGCAAGAACTACCTGGAAACTATTCATCTACCCTGCAGCAGACATTGGTCTGAATACAAATAAAAAAAAGAAGCAACTTACTTTATTACAAATCTAAAATATAGAATTTTTTTGGAGAGGAACATAAAAACATAACATTTTTAAATTGTTCTCCATTATCAAACCACAAACAAAACAGCTCACTGGTCCAATGCACCGTCATAAATAGCAAGTAAAACAATGGCATCTCAAAGTTGTTTTTATACAGCCCACTACCTCCCCTCTCTGCTTCATGAAAGGAAAACACAATTGAAATATAAAAATGTAAACAAACTGGCAGTGAGCTACCGAAGCCGCCGCCAGTCGAGTGTCTGTGGAAACAGCGCCCCCATGTGGGCCACGCCTCCAGCTGCACAGTTCATGTTTTCAGGCACTGGTTTCTTACCTACGGTTCTCCTCATTTCAATGCAACTACCAGCTGACGCATTATTAGTGTTGCACCGGATGGCAGGAAACACGGCGACAGAGGTTTGGTTGCATGGACTGCCCAATGGATTCTGATGAGGTCATCTTTACTGCACCCAAAAAAAAAGGCGAGGAGACCTTCGAGGTAAACATCAGCCGACGTCTCTCTACTTCGAGAGGATGGCCGCTGTGCTCTGTGGCGCTCACAGCTGAACACGAGGACTCCTTGATTTTCCAAAAAAACTAAAACAGAATCATGTCCTGTTCAAACAGCGGTTTTTCAAATTTTAGGTTAGAATTCTTTTTATTCAAGTCTTACAAAAACACGTGTCTTGGTTTTTGTTTGGTTGTATGGAATCAAGTTGCATGAGGTACTAAATTCATTGTCGTCTCCGTCTTGCACAGCTACGAATGGCAGTTGTGCATTTTGTAAAAACTTGATATTATCTTGTTTGAATCATACTTGTGACAAACGTTTCAAAATTTTGGGAGAAAGAAAATGGAGCTTTTCCCTCTCCTTACAAGCCAGCAGACGAGGACGGTGCTTACAAACGCACTCTTTCAGGAACAAGGACCCAGACTACAGGTGAGCTGTGGACCAATCCTCCAGCACAATGAGAGGTCAAAGGTCACTCTGAGTCTGACAGGACAATTACCTCATCTGGGTCACACTGCGTGGACACGTTGACCTGCAAACAAACACACTGCGTGAGTACAGTGAGCAGGGCTCTTTGCTTTCTTGTATTCTTTTTGATACATTAAAATGAATACATTATTGAATTCAATATTTATGGAAATTATATTTAAAAAACATTCTGTAATGGTAGGTCTGAAATGGTATTTCATTCTTAATTTGACTGCGTCATTGGCTAGAGCTGTTTTTCACATATTCTCTCGTTTGAACGTCGTATTTTTGGAAACATATCCTGACTGTCTACTCGTGGAAGGAAACACGTTTCAGTGTCGACAGAAACATCAAATGTGCGCGAATGTCAGTTTAAACGGATTTGTTCCTCTTTTAAAAAAAAGAAGAAAAAAAAGTCTCAAATGACATATAGTGACATTATATAGATTATGGGAAAAACGCAAAAAACTAATGTCGTTGAAAAGGATGAGAAACACCTGGAGAACATAACGAACAACTTAATGAAAAAAGATATAGAAAAAAGATTTAGAAATGAGACAAAGTGGTGAACTACAGCCGGGAATTCTCATCTTCCTGAGCACCCACCTTGTTTTTCTTGGGCGGCGGCGTCGACTGTGAGCTGCTGACCAGTTCATGGGTTGGAGTGTCTGCCCGGGTCGACTCGGCCTTTTGTGGAGAGTTGCAGATGAAAACGCCCATATCCACCTCACTGAGGAGGGAAGCCGAGAAAAAGCCAACAAAAGGGTCAAATACTTGCTGATAAGATAAATATTGAGAAATATTAATATTATTACTATCTAACAATTCACACGAGCCTTGATCTAGAGTTACATGCTCTGAAAGCGGCATTATTAAATGCGTTACTTATTTCTTGACGATGAATCCCAGACTAACTTTATCTCAACCTCCTTCTCTGAGTCTTCCTACGTGAACGCATGTCTTGAGCACACAGCTCGAGCTGAAACAAGGTGCTGATGAACAAGGTGCTAGAACTGAACGAAAAGTGTGGTGGAACTCAAGAAATACAGATGTGTTGTTTTGTTAAAGTCGATGTTCCTCGAGAGATCACAGAGGTACTGATGCTTATACAAGACCAGCTTGAGACCCGGACCAGACCCCTTTGACAAAATCAGTAATTTCACCTTGCAAAACACAGGAGTTACTGGTCTACCGCGGCATTGACTGTTAGTTAGTGTTATTGTGTGACTTTGCTGAATCTGAACTGACTCTATAAAACCCCAAAGTCACACAACGACACAAACAAACAGCAGTTGACCGGCAGCTCCTGTGTCCTGCATGGTAAAATGACTTTGGCTTTGAAAAGAGCAAAAATAGCAGCTTCAGAAAGGGCTGTCTGATAAAGCAGTGAAAATATGCTAAATATAGCGTAGACATGAACCGATACAGATTGTTTTAGCAGTCTAAAATAGGTTTTGCTGCGGCCCCGTCCACAGCAGCACGTTGCTTTGCTGCTCCTTCTCCAAACTGGACCATCGACTGTAAGTAATACTGTCTATAAATGAGAACTTCATACAACTTTTAAAAAGCACGTTCCTTTAAGCGCCTCTTTCCTGTTTTGTTTTGTCTAAACAATGAAACTGACAATGTTTCAAACCGATCCACCAAGGCATGTACTGTGTACTTAATACATACCTACTCTGAGAAATAACTTTACATTTATTGATTTGCAGCGTTAATATTGTTTATCAGAATATCTAAACACATTCATGTCATGCAGTCCTACTCCAGCAGTAACAAAGGCCTACAGTACCTGTCATGGGTGAGTATGTGCTTGTTATTTTGGGAGTTCCCCGACGTCATGTCCTCCCTCTTCCTCTTCTGGCTCCTCGTGGTCCGGACGCTGGGCGGCGGCGACGTGCCGGTGGTCGTCTGCGTGTTGCAATTTTCTACGACGATCGAGGGAGACAGGGGCAAAGACACCCCGTTGGCTGTGGCCGGAGAAACGCCTGCAGGGTCCTTGGTGACTTTGCTGGCGCTTACCAGCACGACTGAAACATGATTGGAGGAATTCCCGGGCTCCTCTAACCCTGCATGGTCACCATTAGACAACAGCGTCTGGTCATCGGTCTGCATTGGCTCCGATTGGCTGGGGCTCTGTCGAGGGGAGGGGCGGTCAGACCGCGGGGAAATTTGGGGCTTGCTCTCGTCAGAGAGAGGACTGAGTCCTTTTCCGGGCTCCTCGTCCTCATCTTTCACGCTTTCTTCTTCCCCTGCAGAAACCCCTCCTGCCAACTGGTCCGTCGGATCCTCTGAGTTGGTGCCGTCACACGCCGGTTCTGCCTCGTCGGCGTCCTCGTTTTCATCATCGTCTACAAAAAGGGGGAAATGAATGCAATGAAATCTTTGTCTCTTCCACGAATACGGTCAGAGAGATTTACTCTAAAATCTAAACCAAAACATGTCTGATGTCATTTAAAAGTAGCAGGAAACGTGAATCTCTCGGCTCTTACCCGGTCCATCCTGCTGGATGCTGGCCTGGATCTCTTCCTCAATGTCTGGGTCTGATGATTCTTCTTCTTCATCGTCATCCTCCTCCTCATCCTCCTCTTCTTCGTCTTCTTCTTCCTCCACCACTGCCACTCCGTTCACCTTTTTATGTCCTTCGTTTTCTGGTTTGTGGGCCTGAAAATGAGAGGCAATAAGATGTGAGGGTCAAACGGGAGGAGACAGGAAGAGAGTAAAAAAGGGACCTGGAATGAAAACAGCTGTCAGAAGCAGGATATATGCATCAGAATCTATTTCACTAATGTTGAGTTATATTATTATATAATTTGAGTTACTAGAGATCATCGGGATAAAACAATTTGTCGCCGTTGATGGTTTCCCTCCATCCACACACCTCTTTCTCCTTGCTGTCTTTCTCCAGCCGCTTGGCCCGGTTCTGCTCGTCCGTGTCCTCTTGTCTGTTGGCGTACCGGGTGACGACCTCCTCAAGACGGGACAGAGCCACTTCTCTGTTCGACCGAAGCTGCCGCAGCAGTGTGGGGTCCTTCAGAGCCGGGTCAGTGGCTGTAGAGGGGGGTGGGGAACAGAGTGGAACGGCGGGGGAAAGAAGGGATGGGTGAGGTTTTGGTTTTGCACTCTGCGGCTCAAGTTACCGCAGTTTCACAAGCGTGTCGGAGAACTAGGGAGGCCTCAGAGTAACTTAGAGAAATGAAAGGCCCGCGTCCAGCCAGCGTTGGGTTTGTCTATACTGGGCTGTAGAAACATGGCCTCCGTGAACAGGACCCGCTCCCGATGTAGATATGAAGGGCTCATTCTCAGCTAACAAAAACACGATTCTTAGGCGATTACACAATAAAGAAAACACGAAACGCTACACCCTGGTCGATAAATCCTGTTTTATACAGTCAAAACAAACTAAAGTGTCCAAACGTTTTTCAAGCTAATGACTTGGGAGGAAAGAACGTGTTTTAGAAACAAGGGTGGAACGAATTGTACTTCAAAGAAGACGGATTAATGGAATAGCTGCAGCTTATTGTACTTTATTCATCTTTTTGTATTTACTAACAGACCAAAATAAGTGTCAAATATAACCACTTCCAAGCCCTTGAAGACCCGGACAGTAACATTTCTATTCACACCCATGTGCTGCACGGGACACTGGGTGATTGTTGAAGTGGGATTACCCTTAAAAGGTTTGTTCCAACCAGACAATGGAAGGTTTCTTGTGGTGTAGTAGTGTTGCCTTACCGGGCTCGTAGGCGTCGGTGAGGTGCGAGCCGAAGTTGAACACCAGGTCCTGGTGGCGTCTCTTCTGCATGGTGCTCCCGGTCTCTATGAAAGCATCCTGGGCGATCTGGTTCAGCTGTTTTTGGGCAAGGCACAGGTTGTGCCGCTCATTAGCGCGCCGTACCTGCTGGAGGATGTCTTGGTAGTCCGGAGGGTTCCGATGTGCCTCGGGACTGTTGATGAAACGCTCAATCTGACAGGAGGGAAGGAGCGCAGGGCAATGAAACGTCTTCTCCACCCTAACCAGTCCACGGCCCGGCAACAGACACACACCTACGGCTTCTATGTGAGGTTTTGACTGATATAACTATTGATATGATAGAAATAAAAGTTCAATTCTAGATATTTCCAATTTACATCAACTCATTTTGAGGTTCTGCAATGTTCTGTTTTGTGTTGTGCTCTCGATGTTTTGGAAAACCTAAGTAAAAAGAGCTATAGCGATCAAATCTGTCTGTGAGCAGTAATACCCCTGTTCATGCAAACAGAGGTCAGCGGTCATGCTTTTAAACAGAAATTGAGCATGTAGTGTCAGCTCATATCAAATGAATACTCCTGAGCTTTAGATATACCTGAGAGGGTCAGAGGTCACTACCAATGTCTACTATGGGAGCCAGGATAAAGGCAAAACAACCCAATCACACAGGAGAACACAAAGTTTCGCTCAGCTTTTAACGTTCAGGACACCTGAACTGACTAAACCAACCAGCAGCTCACCCTCCTGTTGATCTCGGGGTAGCGAGTGCTGGAGTAGGGGATCCTCTGCTCAATCACTCTGCCTGTTAGTGTGCCACAGTTCTTTAGTTCACACAGCGTTTCATGAATCTTCATCATCTGGAAGAGAAGAAGTGGAGGACAGAAAAGAGGTGTGACTAGCGGTCACACAACCTGGCATAATGGGAATTTTTTTCATTTTTCCCCGACAGCTTTCAGCAGCGTTCATAAGCAGCGGAGCCCCAGGCCTAATCACACTCCAGGCCGACCTTGCGTTTCAGCCGGTGTTCCTGGATGTATATAGAGTCCTCAGTTCCCAGGTCGTCTAAGTTCAGCTCGGCCTGCTGCAGGCGGCAGATCTCGTCGTTGTACACCTTCAGCAGGTTCTCCAGGTACGCTATCTGAGAGAAAGGGAGAACAGGCGTGAAGGGTTAGTGTGTTTGTCTACACAGACTCTTTACCATATCAAGTTGTATGTCGGGGATGAAAGGGTTAGCAACGTTGGTTTATGGTTTCTAGGTTACCAAGTAAAAACGAGTGACAACTACAAATGAAGAAAAATCTGAAAAGAAATACCTTCATGTGTTTATGTGTATTCAAAAACAATAGTCACAAAACCATTTACTGCACAGTGAACTGAAGGAATGGGAACAAACTCATACTTCCAAACTCATATCCTAGTTAGATGATGTAACCTATCCTTAATCCTTTTTTATTACAATTTTATTCACAAACTTAATATCATTGACTCGTACAGTGTTGCTTGACTGTATTAATGCTATCATTGGTACTTTTATGCCCTCCAAAGTGATCTTTTTTCTGTTCTCCTTATATGAAAAGCCCTTCATAATCACTGAACACAAATAACATTTCTATTTATTAGTCAACAAACACCACTCATCACATGTTCAACACTAACCTGTCTCCTGGATGCCCGCTTTTCTTTTTTCTGTGCTTCCGGTTCCGGTTTATTGTCGCCCTCCTGCAGCCCATTCATCTGATCTTTACTCTTGTCTTCCCTGTTGGGCAAATCAGAGGTACACTGGACCAGACTTGTTGAGGTAGAAGACCTGGGTTCCACCTTGGTGAGGGTCTGCCTCCTCTTCTCTGCATGCTGCCTGAGGGATGTGCAAAGTTCATTGATGTAGACAAAGGCTTTGGAGCGTTTGGCCTGAATGTGAGTCAAACATCGTCCCACGGTGTTCCTGAACTCCACGGATGAGAGATACTCTGGGGAGGACTTGGCATGCTTGGTTTGGAGGAAGCTCAAGACCTCGGGGCAGTCCTGGGTTATGGTTGAGCATTGCTCCACGAACTAGGAGGAAAGAGAAAAGAAAACACGAATGATGAGGAGGCAAAGTGGCAGAGGAGGGACACGGAGAGATTTTTGTTTTTACGCCCCAGCCGTCCAGACAAGGAAGCAAACTTGACACTTTTTATTTATTTATTTGATCTAATAACAGCATCAAAATGTCTGGTTGTTGCATGTTAGGTTGCTAGAATCAGTATTCCAACATCAGACTCAAGTTCTACAGAGCAACAGGCGTTTCAGTTAACAAGTGACTCCTTTCAGTCAAATGCGTCCGCGGTTGCTCGTAGTAACTAACGTAAACGGTTGCCAAAGGTAACTAAATATTGGGTCATTTGCTATTGTTGTATCCTACTAACTCACTGCAATGACACAGATCTGGAAAGGCAATTTGTTTCGGTTGCATTCGAGACCTTTGGTGGCTAGAGCGCTTTCATATCTTGAAAGCGCATCTTTTGCATAACTGCATGCGCACGCTTGCGCATGTCATCATTTTTACAAACTGTAAAAGGTCTATAAAAACACGTACAACAGCGCCTTGTGACTCAGGTTTGTTCCAGTGCACACCCAGTTTAAATGTGTCATTCTAATTATTTTCAATAGTTACCATGGACGGTTGCATATCTACAAAGGCTAATATACTTAGGACTGGGCATGTACATTTGTCTAGAGCTTATAGCAGAAAGCAAACAATTATTGACATGGTTTGAGGGAACAGTTGTTGTTGTCAGTCGTGTCCCTGAACCATATAAGCTCACCTCAGTGAACAACCTCTGGTTCTCAGCCTGCAGAACATGCGTGTCCTTCTTCGCAGAGGCAAACGGCGACTGGGTGATGTGGGTCGGGGCAGGCTGCTGAGCTCGGCGTGGCAAGACCTTTTTGGCTTGCTGATGGGAGGACGAGGCGGAGGCAGCGCAGGAAGGTAGAGGACTCTCCTCTTCGTCGTCATCATCGTCAAGGACGATGATCTTATCTGCCATTGAAGCGGGAGCCACGGCCATCCAAAACGCCTGTCGATTTCTGCTCTCAGAAAATATAAACATGTTGAATGTTGATCAGGGCAACTGAAGGTACGAGACGTCAAATAAGCACAAGGATGTTTAAGATCAACATCCAGTATTCTGGTGGAACATGAGGGATGTGGTTGATTGAACAACTGCACTGATGACAAATGACTGACGTATACTTTGCATTAATAATCTAAATAAACTAGTAACTAAAGGTGTCCAAGAAATGTAGTGGAGTAGTAAGAACCATGTTGGCTTCCAAAATGTAGTGGCATTATAAAGCAGCATTAAATGGAAACACTTGATACAAGTACCTCAATATTTTACTAAAGTACAGTACCAACTGCCAACTTTCTCGTTAGACTGCGTGCGACTAGCATTCATGTATTCAGACCAGAGAAATATTCTCTAAAGCACTATATTGTAACGTATTCCCCTGCATGCTGCTGAGGGTCTCTCCATCTACTCAGAGACCATATACATCACTGTATATACAGAGCTGTACGAGACCACTTGAAGAGTAACTTTAGTGGTCGGTGTGGGGCAAGTACGGAGCCCCTGAAGGGACAAGGTAGACTTTCTGTTATGTGGGGGGACTTTGGCGTTTGTGAGGTGAAACAAAAGAAATAAAACTCGCGTTGTTTTTTTTGTGACTCGGCAACGTCTTTTCTCTATTCATCCCCTGACCCTTCGGGGCCACCGTACCGCTGTTAGCGACATGTAACAGTCCGTGTGGTGTTCTCCCTCCCTTTCCTTTCTAGACATGTATACTTCATACAGACACAATAAAACAAACTGAAACACGGGCCATATGTTTGTGAATTTAGCCACGACTCTTGAACACTTTAACGCGAGCATTATCTGTGGCTTAAGAAAATAAACTGACAGTCAGACGACAAGAAGTGAGCGTAAATAGCGACGTGACGGAAGCTTGACGCCACATTAACATTAGCTTCGTTACAGATGGTCAACAGACCGACAGCTTTCACTAAATACCTACAACACACCACGACACACTCACACACACCTTACCGCTTGTTTATGAGCCGTTTGACGTGGCAACGGAAAAAGATAACGCTTCGCCACAATGCACCATTTAAATGTTGTGTTCAGTTAGGCGAACGTTGGTTAGCATTAGCAAGCTAGTTATTTAGCATTGTGACAAGTGGCGTTAAGTGCGCGAAGTAAGAAAATAACGAGCCGGAAGAAGAGCCGGTGTTGTTCTTAAGGACACAACTCAAGGTCACTAGACAAACACATCCACGGTACTAATTAAAAACAGATTTCTTCATCCCACATACTTTGTTTTGACCAAAACAATGCTCATCAATTTTGCTCTGCCGTTGACTAGAGATCGCAAGGCTGGTCGAAAGTGTACCCGCTAAAGTCATACCAGCACCGACGCCTCTGATTGGCTCATAGATGGTGGACGGCCAGTAATGTCGTTCGCCATTGGCTGACAGGCTCCCGTTGAGCGCCATCGATGTATTTTGATATTTTATTTTTTAAACAAACGTCAACATCCAGGAAGTGCATTAAAAAACAATATAACAGATGATTAAAACCGAAAGGTAAAGATTAGTAAAGGATTAGCGTTGTATCAAACACACATTATAACTTAAATCGAATGACAAACAACTAATATAGTGAACATAAAGAGACGCATTAAGAGCTATATCCCGTTTGCAGTTGATCTCATAGATTTAAAATCTATGAAGAAATGTGTTGCAGTTGATCTCATAGATTTAAAATCTATGAAGAAATGTGTTTTTCCCAACCTTGACAGATTTTCATACTTTAGATGTTTTTAATAATTACTTAATGATTGATAAATGATTAACCATTAATGTATGGCGAGTTGTTCACATTAAACCGTTGTTATATGTATAATCTCATTAATTTGTTTTATGTCTCTCTATTCTGTCTGTCTAAGATTCTAACATATTTTTGATTAAAAACACAAAAACAACAACTCCAAAACAAAACGTTTCCCGTGTAGTTTAATTCTGAAAAGCACAACGGAAGTCACACTTTCTCATTCATGCTAGCTTGAGTTTCACTTGGCTGGATTGTCAATCAACTTTTTCACTCAAACTTTGATCTTAAAGTGTATTTATTTCTAAGTGTGCCTGATCCCTGTGAATAAAAACACGACAGCTATTACAGTCTGTTAAAATATTTTAATATTAATTAAACTAAGAACTCACATTTTCCCAATTGTGCGATCATAAATGAACATGTGATTATTTTCAGTTTATTTTCCAACAATGTGGCACATATTCAGGCTTAACGATCATTTAAAAACAGGAAACTGGAGGCCGCATGCTTTTTAAATTTCAGATTTTAATTGTAATCATAAAATTCTAAACACAAATTTAGATTTTCGTGCGGTAGAACTATTTGCTCTGTTTGTACCGTTTCCTTCACACCTCTACATAAGTTTAATAGTGCATCAGCTCAGGCTCCTACCGACACGCAATGAGAGCAATACCACACAAACACACACACACACACACATAACAAAAACTTCAGAATATATAAACATTCGTTTTTCTATATTTACAAAAACAATATTCTGTTTGTGGGTTTGGACAGTTTAGTCTAATATTAAGTTTACCGTCCTGGATAATTTACAAAAAAACTTTATTTTAATTTGTTTGAGTTCTTTCTGGTTCTTAAACACAGAGGAGGATCATATGGAAGCACTAGCATCTTCAAATTGAAGCTGATATTTCAACACTATTTAAAAATTCCTTGAAGTTTCTGGCACCTCTCCAGTGTTCATGACAAGATTCAGTATGTTAACGGTGGGAGGCCAATATGCTATAACAGCTATATTGCTTTAAAGTGAAAGAAATATCACACAAAAACATGTTTAGATTGAGCAGAAGCCCTCTATCACTGATACCCCGGCAGAACTGGACCTGGGAAAAATACATTTTAAGTTGAGAGATTTACCACGATAGCTTGAAACAAAAAGACATAACTGTCTCTTGAACAGGAGGACAGTCACTTCTGAACCCTCATCCCAGGTATCCAAACAGACAGGTAGGTTGGTCCAGGATCACGCTGCCACAGCAGTTGACTTTGCTCTTCTTTACTTGTCTTTCTGTAAGTGGAAGAAGTGGAAAGTTATTACTCAAAGGAGACATGCAAAATTATTATAATAAAGTGGACAAGTGGTGGAAAAGGGTCAGAATTGTACATTTTGTGAACATTACCTTGTCTTGTTGACCAGCCTCATCTGAGCCTGCGTGCAGTGAAAAGATAAAAAGTAAAATATATAAATTAAACTGAAGCACCTTAATGTATCTTTTTTAATTAAAACGGTGAGAAAGCGTCAATCCGTCTTGCCGTTTTAAATAATTAAACGGGCCCAGACAATTATCACCGTCAGTATACAGAGCATTCCTTCTGGATTAATTGTTACCTGAGCTGGTGAAGGTCCAAGAGACGAACTTGATGAGACCGTAGAGCACCAGCGCTACACCCACCATCGCCATCGAGTCCTCAATGGAGGGGGAGCTGAACCCTGAAAGTAATTCATTTTAGTTTAGAGTTACATAATCCACCAGAGCCCTCACATGTAGCAGATGTGTCAAAATAATCTCATCTCCGTTGAAAATATCTTAAAGAGGATGACTGGCAGAGAGAAGAGAACGCCTCTACTTCTTCGTCTTCTGTTAGTTCATTTTTATTTACGTTTTACACTAAATGGCCAGATCTCACACATTGCACTTTGTAAAAAGGACAACGGCATCACAAGACTGCAGTGCTTCCTTTCAAACTAGGAAAACACAACATGTAGACTAATATCTGGGCAGTTTTAAATTGATGCACCTTCCTCTTCTAATTAAACCATAACTGGCGATGAGCAGAAAACTCCCCACTCGGCCTCTCCTTAAATTCTTCCGCATTACCGATGACATTGAGGGTCACGCTGGCCCGCCGCGTGCCTCCAAGGTGGACCGCCACACAGGCGACCTCCCCTCCTCGGCCCAGGTCCAGCTTCGTGGTGTCGAGCTCCAGCTGGGTGCTCTGGCCATAGGTTCCATCCCAGGCCTGCCGGTGGCCCGTCACGCTGCCTGAGCCCAGAGGCCTGGACTTCCCATCGGTGCCTTTGAACTCCCAGCTCAGCTCCAGGGAGAGGGGGGCAAAGCCGGACGCCTCGCACTGGACGGTCAAAGTCCGGCCGGGAACAGTGAGGGGCAGAGTGGACGGGTGTATGGAGAGGGATGGAGGTTCTGCGGAGAAGAGAGAGACAGAAGGGAAGACAGGAAGAGAAAGTGAAACTGGTTCATGAACTCTAGGTTCTTCTGGAGCTTATGTTCCCTTCATTTCCAAACATGCTACTAAACGATAACAGCTTCCATTTCCCCTCACCGACAACCTCAAGCTCCATGGCCACCTGAGCCACGAGGTACGCCAGATACACCGTGCAGATGTACATCCCGGAGTGATGCACTTTAGCCTCCGGCAGGATCAGGGACGCGTTCCCTTTCTGGTGCAAACCCTCGAAGTCCAGCGTGGCTCCTTCCTCTTGTACATCGGCCAAGCGGTCCGCTTTGCCGTCGTAGGCCAGGACCAAGCGCCCGGCGCCTCTGAACTGGTAGCGCCACTCTACGGCGAAACCCGACCCGGCCAGAGGCGAGGAGGGGTCGGCCCAGAAGCCGCAGTCCAGCGACACTGGTTCCCCGAGTCTGGACTGCACCGAGACGGTTTTACTGGTCACGCTCAGGACCACTGAGGAGACAGAGAGTCAAATCGATTACAGTATTGTGTATTGCATCTCAACCATGTTGCCCTCGGTAACAGATCATCATTACCATGGTGCTCTTTGGATGCTGTGGGCGCACGCGTGACAGCGGAAATGGCCAGCTGTCTGTTGACGCCCTGAAGGGTAGTGGAAAACCAATCAGCCTGCAGGTAAATGGGGCTGGAGGCGGAGTCTGTGAGCGGAGCGACCCATTTGAGGGCGGAGGGCTGCGGCAGGAAGCGGTTGATCTCACACTCGGGCTTCTGCAGCGAGCCTCTGGAGGCGCTGAGGGAGCGGTGGCACAGAGTGGCAGCTGGGTCTGAGGAGGCAGCAGTCAGACGGGTCACACATGCTCACTCTGCGTATGTGTGAAAGAAATCAGGGAATCTAAAGAGGGAGATCGCAGACAGAGAAATACTAGGCCTGCTTGAAAAATGTCCCCCCTTTTCTGAATCAATTACGGAATACCTGTCTGAGAAATTCAAGTTTTAAGCCTAAAAAACCCATATATCTAAATTATTGATGTAATACAAAACAAGAAAGATGTGCTTTAATAAAAAGTATAAAAAGTATAGGATGCAAGGAACACATGATTGCTGCGCTTGTGTCGAGTATCGATTTGATGTTCCATTTACTTTGAAGGTATACAGAAGAGGATACACACACACACACACACACACACACACACACACACACACACACACACCCCGCTCTGCGTGTCGTTTTGAACTGACCGGTGATAAAGTAGACCCTGTCGCTGTCGGAGGGAGCCGGTCGGGTCTCTGCAGTGTGGCCGTCTGTTCGGATGTGAAGCAGAGACGTCTCCTGGCTTGTAGCCCCAGATAAACCTCCTCGACCCGTCTTCTCCTGCACAAACCAGCACTCCAACACTGGACAGCTGCTGCTGCAGGCTTTGGAGAACAGAATTGATCGACTATTTATGTAAAATAATGCATGTTGCAGTGGTTAATGTCACAGGAATACAAACTACAGAGGCAATTATGACAAGCATTATGGCGCTGCAGGAATCAAACCCGACCAGACAAAAGGTCAAAGCAAAAGTAGGACTCCTCCTTCAGGGAGTGGATTCATTAGGATCGTTCGAGATGAGTCAGTTCTGCGCAGAATCGATCGGCGGCGATCGGCGCGCAATGCATGCCGGTTAGATTTGTGTCCGATTTGGTCCCGACTTGCTCTGACGTCATGCACACGTGGTCAACGATACTCTCACGAGACCAAGCCGGCTGTCGATTTCAGAGTCAGTTGCCGCAGTTGCTCTCAAACGACTGCTTGGCCCAGTGCATGATGGGAAACGCCTGGCTGTCGCCACATCAGAGAGCTGATTGGCTCTTAGATCTGACAGCAAACACCACGTGTTGTAGAAAATCCTTATTTTATGTGTAGCTGTAATACTTAACGCTGGATTATTAACTATTAGTCTCATGTTTGATCTAAACACATTTATTGTGTGGTTGTTAATACAAAATCGTATTTATACAACACACATCAAAACTACTAGTAATGCATTTCACAGGCAGACATAAAAAGACCAAAGGATGCAGCTACACACTCATTTCTACATTAATATATATTTACAAACACTTATGAATAAATCCAAACGTGATCTGTAAACTACAAGTAGACAAAAGTTCGGAACTAACAGGAAGTACTTTTTTCTGTGACTTCCTGTGTTTACTTTGAAGGCAGTTGACAACTGTCCGACTTGATTGCAGTTTTTTGTCAACGCCTCCTGCTGCGGCCGCTGCTCTCTCTGGATTCCAGGCGAGGCGCAGCTCTAACGGACGAGCCTGTTGACTGAGACCTCGAGTTGGTGTTTCCTCTCTCATGCTGGGCGTTACCAGTGTCGGCCACGAGAGGGCGCTGCTTCGCACCAAGGTCCCTTCAGAAATGTACGTCACGAACGTAACCTCTGTTAAAGTTTAACGTATGCGATGGACAGGAAACTGCTTAATACATTATATTACGTAGATGCATGTCATGCTTAATTCGGCATATGAAGATTCCGACGAAGAACCACATACACCTATACTTTAATAGCTTGAGAGTGAACATTAAAGTTAGAGTCGTTCTGCACACTCCTCCCTTGTCACGTTGTACTTATAGACAGCTGTTTTGCTATAAGTATTGACTCTCTCTAATATTATTATTTATATATGCAACAGAATATCTGCCATTAACGATATGCACATGCATAGTATCTGTATATTGTCGGCTGTATGTCCATGCTCGTGTCATTACATGAGAACACGCGCATCCGGGTCACAGGTATTTTTCATTTATTTAATAAAAGACGACAGCCAGCCTTACCTTTGATGCAGCAGATCGCTGCCAGCAGGCTGAGCGTGTAGATGGTCGTCATGCTGTCTTGTTTCTGACTGACACAAAGCAAAGCAGCCTTCACGTCGCTGGGTTTCCCCTTCAACTCCGGATTCCTTTTAGTTTCACTTTCACGTACAAGCTGCGGAAACAACACACTTTCCGTTCATACTTTCAAAATAAAACCTGGCGACATGGAAGGTTATTTTATAACTGAAAATAAAATTGACGGAAAACTTAAAGACAAAGCCGTTGATAAGGAATACAATAAGGAAATAGTTCAAACTGCGCCAGATGAAGTTCTTCAGCTCTCCGCTAGATGGCGCCCTTTACCACAACAACGCATCATGCCTTTGACTGGACTGTTCCACCATCACGTGACCACGGGAACTTCATTCCTCTCAAAACATACTTATCCTTATGAAAGCATTACCGCCTGAAGAAAAGAAAACAGATGATTAGTAGTATTGTTATTATTATTCTATTATTATTATTATTATAGGAAAATTACAGCTAATTTGCATATTGTGTACACATAATCTGTGAGGTCAGAGGTCAGCTGAGGACAAGAGACACATTAGGCTCGTTCGTTAGAGCTGCGCCTGGAATCCAGAGAGAGCAGCAGGAGGCGTTGACAAAAAACTGCAATCAAGTCGGACAGTTGTCAGCTGTGTAAACGCAGGAAGTCACAGAAAAAAGTACTTCCTGTTAGTTCCGAACTTTTGTTTACTTGTAGTTTACAGATCACGTTTGGATTTATTATATGTGTTTATAAATATATATATTTATGTAAAAATGAGTGTGTAGCTGCATCCTTTGGTCTTTTGATGTCTGCCTGTGAAATACATTACTAGTAGTTTTGATGTGTGTTGTATGAATACGATTTTGTATTAACAACCACACAATAAATGTTTTTAGATCAAACATAAGACTAATAGTCAATAATCCAGCGTTAAGTATTACAACTACACATAAAACAAGGATTTTCTACAACACGTGGTGTTTGCTGTCAGATCTAAGAGCCAATCAGCTCTCTGATGTGGCGACAGCCAGGCGTTTCCCATCATGCACTGGGCCACGCAGTCGTTGGAAAGCAACTGCGGCGGCTGACTCTGAAATCGACGGCGACTTAGTTTCGTGAGAGTATCGTTGACCACGTGTGCATGACGTCAGAGTAAGTCGGGAGCAAGTCGGACACAAATCTAACCGGCATGCATTGCGCGCCGATCAACGCCGATCGATTCTGCGCAGAACTTCCTCATTTTGAACGAGCCTAATGAGTGGACCAGTACACACACTGTACACATGCAAGCTTAGTTTGTATCAAGCAGAGACTGTTATGTTCTTCAATCATGTAGGTTCTTTTTTCTTGATGTGTTTACTGTCAGGGACCAAAGTGAGACAACATCATGCAGAACTCTGAGTCATACAGCAACACAGAAATGAAACCTAACGGCCTCGTCAGGTGATTTCACAGAAATGCTCCAGAGGGATGTTCTGTTTCTGTCCAGCAGAGGCGCTCAAGACAACAACCATAGAGGCTCAAGACCTGAACTATAACAGAACCAGCAGAGTTAATCAAGTTGCATTCTGGGCAGGTTCCTTGTGGCTCACTGCGTCTGCCTGTTCCAGAGAAGAAGTGTTATCTGAAGAGTTTCATTTCTGAGTTTATAAAACAATGAATAGCCCAAAATGAAATGATATTTCTCTCTTTTTGTTGATTACAAAGAAGCTGGATGTCGATCTCAGTGGTGTTTTAGAGGCTTTACAGAGTATCTCTGAATATTTAGAAAGTAAAGATAATAAATGCCTTTAACCTACCAAGGTGTGAACAAGTGATGCTTCTCCAACCAACTCTAGCATCACTGTCTGTCCTTCCAGAACTGTGCTGCAAGTACTTTCTGGGGTACTTGTGTAC
Organism: Taurulus bubalis; assembly: GCF_910589615.1. Taxonomy (NCBI): domain Eukaryota; kingdom Metazoa; phylum Chordata; class Actinopteri; order Perciformes; family Cottidae; genus Taurulus; species Taurulus bubalis. The sequence continues at coordinate 3,292,070 of NC_136604.1, read as the reverse complement.
TTGAGTATTTCCTTTTCATGGTGCATTTATACTTCTGCTCCACTCCATCTCAGAGGGACATGTTGCACGTGTTTACTCCACTACAGTTGTGTGACAGCTTCAGTTACTGTTCAGGTGAAGATTTGAATGAAGAGCTGAAAGGTTCATGAAAGAGATACAATTATCCAATATTTCTTAGAGAAAAGTACAACTTTTTTCATAATATGCAGCATAATTGAGCTTATTCTTTTCCACTCTCATTAAGGGACAGCTGATGAATAAAAGCCCTTCTCATCTTAAGGAGGAGTCAGAGTGAGTTGCAGGCTTCCACTCTGGAGCTGCTTCTGCATCCCACAGTGATGATAGTGTGATGATGTCAGAGAGAAGTGAAGGAAGAGAAGAGAGGGAGAGAGAGAGGAGGGGATCATATCCACTGGGAGGACGGCGTTGGAAGACATTCAGACATTTTGACTAAAACTAAAATGTTGTCTGAGTAAAGACTCAGATGATCTCAGGAACCTTCACATCAGCAGCTCAGATGAAGTCTCATATTCAGAATTTAAATATTCTCTTTTAGAAACACAGTCACACCAATTTATCAAAAGGATGTTGAACCAAATTAAAATAAACAATTATTAGTTCATAAGCAGAATGATTAAATACTTAGAAAAAGTGAATACTCATATGACTTAATTATGAATATTAGAGTACTAAATAAGATTTTGTTTTTGATTCAAACATTTATGGTAACACTTGGAGTTTCTTCTTTCTTCTCGTCAACGTGGGTTTCAGGAGCACTGAGGATGTTCAGAGACACGGCAATAGCATAAATAATAACCTCAGTAAAGCAGTGAGAACAAAGGATGAGTGTTGAATCAAATGAACTTCCATAACATTTAATAAAGTGCTTGATCAACAATAAATGCTGAGCGGTGAAACAGAGTCTCAACTCCAAAGGAAAAGCAGCATCAAGAGTTCAAACATCAACAGAGGTGTTACATTTCTCTCCTGCAGCAGTTTCCAGCGTCCACAGCTCGGATCGTGTAGCTGACAGCGTGACCTCTGACCTCCCACAACACGAACACTGTCTGCACGTTACATGACGTCACACTGCAGACAAGAAGAGCAGCAGGAGGTGAACACGTGAGAATGAACGTCTCCTTCATCCTCTCACACAGGCTGAAACGTCGTCATCGCCATACTTTCACTTTCGTTCACAACCTGTGTGGGTCACTTCTACCTAGTTTTACGTGACGTCACGCTCAGCTTAAATCCCCATTGGCGCAGACGGAGGTTGGAGGCAGCGCCTCCTCCTCTCTCCCTCAGTTCAGTCCCGACCCTGGAGCTGACAGGACCGCATCTTCTCCTCCGCATGAAGCAGAAGCAGCAACACTTCCCGATGGAGACGTGGACTCTGAGTCTGCTGCTCGTGAGCCTCCACGGCGCGGCGGCGGGTGAGTGACCCTTTGATCCTCTGTAGTGTCTCACCAGCGGGAGCTTCTTCTGCTGCTCTCGGCTGTTTAGTTCCTGGACTTCCTCGTGACGATGTGAAAAGTTATAAAGAGTCACAAAAGCTCTTCTAGCCCACGCGAATAAATCCCGACGTGTTGGTGTTTAGTTTAGTTTAGTTTAGTTTGGCTTAGTTTAGTTTAGTTTAGTTTAGTTTGGCTTAGTTTAGTTTAGTTTAGTTTATTTACTCGATCCCCATTTGCTGACGCCTTAGCGGCCGCTAATCTGGGGTCCACAGAAAGGACAAAATACATACAAA
>NC_136604.1:3245323-3280323 GCF_910589615.1 Taurulus bubalis | reverse complement strand
TGGTTGTGTATAATTGAACATTGATGCTCTGAATCTCTTCTTGTGTTGGGTTAGTGAAGAAAGTCAAGAGAAGTTGCTCCGTTTCATTCTTTTTGTACTTTTGTCTTGCTTTTCAATAAATTACCCTTAAATCCAGATCTCTGTGTCTTGTTGTGATTCCATCTGTGACGGGAGATCAAATACATGACGATGATTCTGTGTTTACTGTAAACTGTGATCTTCACTTTATGTTCAAGGATCATAATCAGAGAACATTTCTAAATTATGGTTTTTGTCAAAGCTTTCTCCATGTAGTGATTCAGTAGCTACTATGAATTTAATATTTAGTATTCTCCATTGTCACCTGTAGATAATACAACTAAAGAGCAGGAAGAATTCATTCAAATGATTCATGTTATATCTGATTTATCGTGTGTGTGTGTGTGTGTGTGTGTGTGTGTGTGTGTGTGTGTGTGTGTGTGTGTGTGTGTGTGTGTGTGTGTGTGTGTGTGTGTGTGTGTGTGTGTGTGTGTGTGCTCTTCTTCAGGCTGCTCATGTGGTGCTTTAGTTTTCCCCTGTAAAAACCTGTTGCACTGAAATCTGCCCGGCAACTGATGACTTTACTTATTACAACAGTCAGGAAATTCTCCAGTTGTGTTGCTGCTCCAAATCAACTCTATCCTTCTACTAGATGTAATGTATTATTGTGATGCCCACATACTATAGTAAATAGCCTTAATACTACATATCATTAATATAGCTGTGATACTTTGTGCGGCCTGTGATCTTACATTTATTTTTAAATAAATATATACATTTATTTAAATTACTGCTAGCTTTCTGTGACCTTTGAAGTTGAACTGAAGTGAAAGAAAACAAACATCCTCACAGACCTGTGAAGATTAAGATGATTGAGCTTTTTCATGAAGAACAATAAACCTTCTTGGACAAAACCTATGTGGCCGAGTTCTGCCTGGAAACAGATGACAACACAGCCGTTCTCACAAACATGTTATTGTTCTGTGCTACACTTTAAACAATAAATTATGTAATAAATGCATTATGTAAAATAAATATACAAACGTTGTTTTTTCATGATTTATATTTATTTATATGGATGTATTAGTCAGACACTGGAGCAGTTATCAGCAACATGATAGCTTTGGACATCTCACCGAACACGTTTAGTTCTGGAAAGGAGGTTTAGCTCTTCCTGTATGTTTTGGTCACATTTTGCCAGATAAAAATAATAAAACCAAATTCTCTCATCTAAAATGTTTCTTCTACAGCTCAATGTGATTATTATTTTTTAAACATAGAATATATGATAATCATAATTGAGTAATGTGGTTGGCAGTAAAATGTGGACAGAGACATGAAGAACTGCTGGAGAAAGGATGAAAACGCCTTGAAATCTAATTCTTCTCATTTTCAGTGACATGTGACTCACTCAATCTTCTTCATCATCATCATCATCATCATCATCATCATCATCATCAACAGCTCAGGTCATTCATTACAGGACAGGCTTTAATTGGAGCTGTGTGTTGCATTGGTACGATTAATTGAACTTATTATTTGTCTGCTCAACACAAACCACAAACTGCTACACGGAACCGTGTGAGAATCAACAAACACGGTACCTGCACTACATGATATAAAGAACAAAAATACCAAACAAAGATGCTAACAGTTTCGTGCTCTGACATTTCATGGAGGCAGAATCAGAAACGGACGACATGCTTGACTTTCTTCTAGGAATAATTGAAAAAGGTTTGGGAAAGACATTGGTCGTATTTCCAGTCCTGAACATTCAGAACATTCCCTTCCTGTAGCGGTGGATCAACTCTGACACGTCTTCCTTACACACCTTTATCCAGCCGTCCTCCTGCATGTGGTACACTAGACAAACACACACACAACACACACATATTACCACGGATGTACACACAAAGACCAAAAGGACGGTTTCAGTGCTCCCAGTCCATGGCTCTATCACATGCAGTTATTTTTGTTATGCATCTATTTGAAAAGTATCAGAAGAGACATGAGAGGAGAGAGAGGGCCGGACGTGAACCTGGTTTGAGTTCATAGGTCGACTCAGTGCTTCGACATGAGGTCGCTTTCTGTTTGGTTGCGTTCATTTATGCTTTTCTTGTGAGCCTTGTGCAGAAGAACGCTCGTAACAGTCGTGTGTGTTGGGGTTGTGGGAAGCCCTTTTTGTGTGTTCTTGTTGATGCTATCATCTTGTGTCTTGTGCCCTTTGGGTTATTTCATTTTATCATCAGTACTGTTATTTGTCTTTTTGTTTTTGGCCTAAATGTCCGTTAATCTCCATGTTTTCGTTTACCACTAAAGTGCACAAAAATACACGTTAATGTCATTAGTTTTGAAGGTTTATTATTACAGCTGAGGAGCGTTCTCAGAGTCTACTCACTGTTGACCACGCCCCCAGAGTAGGCGTCCCTGTGTGTCGCGTGAGCGATGCCGCGGCGGCCCAGCTCATACGCCTCCTCCACCGACATGTCATCGCGGTAGCCGCTGTCCACCACGCCGTAGGCGTAGCTGCTTCCACAGCCGGTGGAGAACATCGGGCCGGACAGACGCGTCCCTTGGTCGTCCACGTAGTACAGACCAGGGCCCTGGAGGAACCGCAGTCATTTTACATCCAGCTCAAAACAACACGCTATGTTGAGAATGCAACCGTTCACTACGTTCCACATGGAGGCGGGACAATAATAGCAGGCTGTCACTTTGGGTAATATTATCAAATTGAGTTTCCAATGAGCTGCTCCATCAATGGGGATATACCTGACTCTTTATGAAATGTGTTTAGAGATACAGGCCAGCTGGTGGTTTCAGAGCCATGTGGCTCGGCGTGTCATGTGTCATACTGAGATGTAGTCAATATTTAAACATGTTGTGGTTTTAATGTTTTTCTGACCTTCGCCAAAGAGGTTATGATTGTTTATTGTTAAATCTACTGGCCTTATTGTCATGCCACTTGGTGTAAGGGCGCAACATGACCTCGCTCTCCGAGGGTCCCTTCTGGTTACCAGAGGTTACATATGGTAATCCCTGCACAGACTCACCCACTCAAACCACAGCTTACCTCGTGGTCCCATCCACAGATCATGCTCCCCATAGAGAGGCCCATGCCTCTGTAACCCAGCATCATGTTGCACAGCAGCTTGGAGGCAGCGGCCACAGAGATCCTCTGCTTGTTCCTCAGCCGGAACAGCCTGGATGGACCAAATGAAAAACTAATCCAGTCAACGCTGAAAGAAAATGCTGGTGATATTCCTCCTGAGTTCATAATAATGCTGACTTTTTAATCCTTTTATTTGACTGTGAAAGTGTTTATGCATGCTTTCATTTAAAAACTATAATCAGCCCCTCACGGTTGTATTCCTGCCTCAACCCGTCATGTTGAAGTTTACATCCTTGTCTGTCCAAAATATCACCACTGCATCATTTTAACCTATTACACATGTGTGTGGAGTTGTCATAATTAGCTTATGAATTCTTGGTTATGGCGGAAAAACAAATGTGTGAGGTCACAGTGACCTTTGACCACCAAAATCAAATTAGTTCCTCACAAAGATATTTGTGATAAAATGACTGTAAAGATACATTTGTGTGATTGTGAAATCTAGTTCTTCATTTCTGTTCACATTAGAACATTAAATGATAAAAGATCAATATTCAAAACGCTGCGTGACAGACCTGCATTCTTTGGCCAGCAGTCTCTCCCAGTACTGGCAGTCTGCGGCGCTGCCCGACATGGTGCCCAGCAGGTAGGGGTTGATCTCTATGACCTTGTTGACGTCGTTGGACGCTGCAGAGCCGTGACACACGTGGGCAAAGGAGACATTTTGTGACCAAGATTACAGTTGAAGCATGAAGGAGTGTAGCAGCACCTTGGTTACATGTTCCTTGAGTTAATGAGACTCTTTTTGATATGATGCATGGGCAATATGACTCTATAACTCCTTTCTTTCCTTTACAGAAGCTAACACATCACATTACATTTTGTGCAGTACTTTTCTAACCTTTCCCAAGGCTGCATATGAAGAAGTAATAACGTGTCCACCCAGGTCTTGCCTATATATTTACCCAAGTAACGGCCTGCTGAGGCTCTGGAGTCCACAGCCACGATGACTCCATGTTTGAACTTGAAGGCCAGGGTGGTCGTACCGTGGTTCAGGTCAATAGAAACACCACCGTCACGGTTGCAGGATTTGAGAAACCCTGAAGGCTAGAATGAAATGAAGAAGAGATCTCAGTGGGACGCGTGCTGCGTAATGGCACTGTGTGTGTGTGTGTGTGTGTGTGTGTGTGTGTGTGTGTGTGTGTGTGTGTGTGTGTGTGTGTGTGTGTGTGTGTGTGTGTGTGTGTGTGTGTGAGAGAACATGAAAGTGGGATATCACACATAATGTAATATTCTTTAACAATAAGTTGCGATAGTTATCATGAATGCGCCACACTTAAAACCACGGACGCGTAAAATAAATTTCACCACAGCGCGTCTGATGCTTCACGCGCGTGGCAGCACCGGGAAAGATGCAGAGGATTAATTTTGAGGCGAAATGATACTCACGTCGACACCCAGAGGCACAGCAAATTCCTGAGTTTTGGTCCCGAAATCGTAGTGGTTGGTTCGGTCGAGGAGGCGCGTCTGTCCCGCTGGAAGAATCTGCCCACGGAGCTCAGCATACTGCGTAAAACCAGACACCTGTAAGAGAGCCATGATGTGCGATATTCTAATGATGTGCTATTACAGTCTCGGTGTTAAGTTTTCCAAAATGACGAAGGCGACTGAAGAAGCGTCACGGATAATTTCCTGATACACGGGACGAAGAATCCGAAAGTGAAAGAGTTTAAGCTTTTCATTGTCGTGCTGTCCGCCACGCAGACAAAGTCAGCTCCAGCTCCACGACATCGACCAGTAACTGATTATGAATACGTTTGTCCAATCTTTTTCATATAGCGTAAACAGATAATGGACACAAATAAAAATAAAAACAAGACACTGTGGCATTCATCTTACTGTAAGTAAAAAGATGTCTCATCGACCAATAGGAGAGCTGCGTGTGTCTCATCATCAGTGTCTGAGCAGAACAGCAGCTCAGGTTTGGGGAAGCCAGCCGAGGTCAATAACTTCATTCATATTTATTTATTAATTTATCTTATTGTGTGTAGGTGTGGGGGTCAACCTATAAAACATCTATAAATTCAACAGTTTTGTTTAAAAAACGAGCGATACCCATCATGAATAATGATGGTTACTGTGGTTACTATGAGCACACACATCCTTTATTTGTCAGATCTCATGTTACGAAATTTGCTATATTATAAAATAATGCAGACAATGTACAGAGCTGAAGCAAAGTCACTGACAGACTGTGCACAAAGGTTCATTTCAATTCATATAGTGTAAATATAATTTAAGAGAAAAGGGGTCGTGATTTCGAGCCTCACCTTGGATAATGGTACTCTATTCTATGGATGACTCGGTTAAAGTAAGTAAAAAACTAAAAAAGGGATCAAAAGAAGATGCATTTCTATTGGAGTTCAATTATGGAACTAAGCTAACATGAATGTAAGAACGGTCAACTCAGTTTTGGTTTTCAAAAGAATTGTTTATAAACAATTTCTGAGGGTTACAAGTGTGAATGAAATGTATATATATATATATATATATATATATATATATATATATATAATTTTTTTTTTCTTTAAATCAAATGAATTATCTGATTTAATTGATAATACTTTAGGATAGGAATATATAAGCATTATTCTTCTACCTATACCTTTTCAGTCTTTCTGTTTTTGTGTATTCAATTGTGGCTTTACTTATTGTATTGTAATGACTGAATACAACACACAAACAAACAAACAATACGTGTTTGCTTTTCATATTTATAAAAACACAGTGTATCTACTGTAGTTAGGTTGATGGCCTGTCAATGACGTATTATGGCGTCTACATTAACACATAAGCCCTTCTTTAGATTGGGTCTTCATCAGAAGTGAGGCCTGCTGTTTGGGGCTTGCAATAATATATTAATAATACATTCGGTAAATAATTACAAAACATGAAAAGAAACAGCAACAGGAGTCAAATATAATTTCACTCAAAGATGTTTTTAATTATTATTCCACTTGCTTCTCATTTGCTGTATCACAGTCTCTCTGTTTACTGTATTTCTGCCACATCACAGTAAAGCTTAGAAACAGTGATGACAATGTTCATCAAATGTCTGAGATGTGTTCACTGCTTACATTTAAAAACGAGTGTATGACAATGCAATGAACTCAAAGACTTTGTGACGTGCATCGCGGCTCAGGCTGTGTCTAACTGCTGCACGGCCTCCTCCACCACCTCCAGCTTTAAGGGGACGACTTCCTCTGTCAGAACCGGGGTTGTGCCTGCACCATATTTGTATTTTGTTTTCCTAGGAGAGAAGAAGAGATGGATGGATTTCATTTAATAATAAAAAAGCTAAGTAAGTCACAAACACACACAAAAAAGTGAATACATATGATGTTTGCCATTCAACATAATCTCCTCTTTTAAAGGAGCAGTGTGTAGGGTTTAGAGGTATTTATTGAAAGAAATGGAACGTAATATCCATAGCTATGTGTTCATTCGTGTATAATCACCAGAAACTAAGTTATAGCTCCGAATCAGCCCTTCATGTCTACATAGGGAGCGGCTCCTCTTCATGGGGTCCGCCGTGTTGCCGACCAGAAGCCTTCGTGTTTTTACGTCACCTGAAGGCCACCGTAGTTTTCTGACACACTTGGAAAGGTACGGGAAGCAATCTGAAACCTCATCACGACTAAATCCTGCACACTGCGCCTTTAAGGATCCGTCCAGAGAGCAGGTCCCACTCCTACCTCTTGTCTCTGTACTCGGACACCTGGTACGGTCTGATGTAGTCCACGCCTTGTCTGGTGATGACACAGAGGTCGATGTTGTTGCCTGAGGCGAGGTCACTCATGATGCCCGCGTGGATAGCGACACACACCAGCTTCTTCGCCTCGTCCAGCTGAGAGAGGGACGAGACATCAATTCCCAAAATACTGACCCATTCTTTCTTTTTTTCTATTTGGTAATTCAATAAGGACTTTTTTACATTTTCGCTATTTGCATATAAAGGCTTATTTAGCTAAATGGCCACTATATCAATTAAAGATGCCCAACCATACATGAAATTATTTTGTGATCGTGTCTAAATGATCTCGACTATCAATTCATGTCGCCATAACAACAGCTGTCCAGGTGGCGTACCTCCAGGTCGGGTTTGTACCCGTCCTCTAGAACCCCAAGAGCAGCCAGATCCCCTGATCCTGTGATGAAACAGATCAAATCAAATGTTCTTTATAATGGTGAATGATATAAAATGCTATAACATCTGATACTCATATATAAAATAGAACAGGTTTTGGGGACAGAGAAAAGAGCGTTGCGAAAAACACCACCGGCAAAGAATCTCGTAAAAAGCTCCCACAATGCTTAGAGAATATTGCTCTAACGCGTACATACCCATCGTTAGGTAAGGCATCTTATTCACGCTGCCATACGGCCCCACTGTGTACAGGTGGTTCCCAGTGCAATCTACTCCTCCCAGTATAAGACTGGCACCAATTTGTCCGTGATACCTGAGGGTCACACAGATCGGAACGGGGGAATTATTTAAGGAACTGTGAGTTTAACTCGTTCACCTCTAGATACAAGCGCATGCACACACCTGTACAGCATATCCTGCAGGATGCTGACGGCCATGACGACGCGAGGGTTCCTCCCGCTGTTCAGAGAGAAGATGGTGAGGTTGGAGGCGAGGAGGTCCGTGGTCTTCTCTGTGTCTGCTGCTGTGCCTGCTCCACAACAACTACGGAGAGAGGGATGAGAGGCATTGGGAAAGAAGAGATGAGGGGAAATAAGAAAAAGAGGACAAAGCTACCAAGAATCGGGAAGAGAGGGAAAGATTAAAGAGAAGAGAAAGTGGGGACGGCTTCTTTTCAGCAGCTGTTTGGCTTCAACAGTCACAGACATTTATCATACAAAAACACATCTCCCTCAGTATCCTCCATATCCCAGAATGCAGTGCAACCACAACACAGATTTGGACAATCTGTCATTTCTGTATTTACAAGTCTCTCTGCAGTGGATTCTGAACAAGAAGTCACACAGGAGGGTTTACCCTCCAGCCGTAACACAAGGGCACTGTAGGGCATTCTGGGATATGTAGTATACTAGTAGAGGAGGCCGTTTATGGGACCATGTCCACACAAAAAGGAGCACACATTATAGCCTGATAGCAGTGAGAGTATTTTAAAGGTTCAGTTAAGGTTTCAGCGTGGAGGAGACTTACTACATATTTGGAGCAATGTAATGGATCTTAGAGCACGTCTTGTCAGCCACCACTTCACTGGATGTGGCTCTGGTGTCGGCTCCCAGGACCACTCCATCCTGCACCAACACGGACGGGTGGGGAGCTTTATTACTCAGATCATCAATCATTTATCAAAGTTATGCATCGTGGTAATGCAGTTCCAGTGATGGAAGGGAAACAAATAGTCTGGTATACTTTGATCAACAGTGTTAAAGAATCCAATGTAGGACTTACGGACTAAATGTTCTGACACATTCCTATTTTTACAGGCGCAGATTTACAGCTTTATATACTCGCCTTGAACACCACTCCTGCTATGGTGGTGCCTGTTTTCAGAGGTTTGGGTGTCCGTCCATCAAAAAGACCCTCTAACGCAGCATTCCTAGAGAGCGGGAGGAGGGGGGTCACAGAGAGGTCAATTTATGAATACATGTATTCTATATAATAACCGTGAACACATCATAACTATGTGGTTTCTTTGATCAAACTGATAAACAAGCAGAGACAAGTTACTTTCACTTTTGATCCCGGAAAAAGCAAACCAACAGTTTAATTTAAATTTAAAATAAAAGGTGCTCTAAATCGATCTGCGGCTCAGAAGAAGGAAGCAGAAGCTCATACCTGGCTACATTGTCGAAATTAAACCCCGCTGCGGGGGTTTCGAGGACACTTGATAGCGCCATAGTGGAAACTGGACTGCGGCTTCTCTGCGCGTCCCGATGCGCCTGAGGTCGCTGTTCGGAGCGTCACCTCTCCTCCTTCTCTTTCGGTTTTGCTGTGAAAATGGAGAAACGCAGCGCGGACTCACAAGTCAAAGGAGTCAGCACAGGGGTGAGTAAACCCGGACCGGTTCACGGGTATCTTTGTCACCAAAGCCCCGCTACGCGTAAAATGATTTATGAGCGACTCCGCGGATGAGCAGGTGAGGTTACCTGAATAGTGACCAAACAAACACGAAGCGACTGGACGTCTCGCGTATTCTAATATCAGAGGAGTGTGAACGTTAGCTCTGGATGAGTTTCATCTTAACATTTCTACAAAGAAACCTGCCGACGCTTATATTTTCAGTTCAAAACTCGAAATCCCAGGATTCATAGCTTTGCTCAGAGTGGCTGAAATGGACACGAAGCCATGAGACTTGTCAGTGATGCTGTATTGCCTCGTGTTACATTGCTCCCCTGTCGTGCTCATTGTAACTACTTCTTCATTGCCCCTCAGACCACCATCCTGGCTGCCACTTTTGATGGAGGGGTCGTGATTGGTTCAGATTCCAGGGCTTCCATTGGAGGGTGAGGATGTTGGGACACACTGAAGATGCTTACATTGTAAAACAACCAGGGTTCTTACGGTCATGGAAAACCTGGAAAAGTCATGGAATTTTAAAATGGTTATTTCCAGACCTGGAAAAGTCCTTGAAAAAAATAAAATCCCAAAAGTTTAGTAAAAGTCATGTAAATGTGTTATATTCATGTGTTCATGTCGTTCATTTACGCTGAGTTTGAAATAATGAATATGCTTTTAAAAGAAAGACTCAAAATATAAGCAGGCATACATACAGGCATCTATATAAATGTTTATTCTTTTAATCAAACTATTGTCTCATTCATTTGTGTCATTTAAGGTTTACTGTATGCTTTGTGTTCTCATTGTTAGTTTAAATACTACATTTACTCACTTTTTACTGTTTACACCCAGATTTCACTAAATGTTTGGTCATGGAAATTTGGTTTAAAGTCATGGAAAAGTCATGAAACCCATTGGTCAAAATGTGAATGAACCCTGAACATATTTCAAAAGGTCATTGTGACTGTAGTGGTAATCCTAGTCCCTCTCTCTCTCTCTCTCTCTCTCTCTCTCTCTCTCTCTCTCTCTCTCTCTCTTCAGGGATTATGTATCATCTAAAACCATCAACAAGGTGATTCAGATTCATGACCAGATCTACTGCTGCATTGCTGGCTCACTCGCAGACGCTCAGGCCGTCACCAAGGCTGCGAAGTCCCACCTGTCCTTCCACAGGTGCCCACACCCTGTGTCCCATGAACACACCAGCACACGTTACGGCAGCATGAGACAACCTGCATTGTTCACATCACACATTGAAATCACGCTTGGTTAATCCCGCTGCTCATTTGGGTTATCTGTATTTCTCCATGACGAAGACATCACCGTGCATCGTCATGCACAGTTGTGTGCACGCAAACTAACACAAAATGTGTGTGTGTGTGTGTGTGCTCCGACTGTCTCACACACACATGCAGTAAACACACTTGTAACACTGCTTCTCTTACCGACACACCGTTTTAAAATGTAAGATAATAGAATCCCCCAATCCCGATCCACAGTGTGCAGATGGAGACCCCTCCACTGGTGATAGCAGCAGCATCGGTGCTGCAAGAACTGTGCTACAAAAACAAAGAGGAGCTGCAGGCCGGCTTCATCACCGCCGGCTGGGACAGGAAGAAAGGAGCACAGGTAGGAGATGGTGATGTCAGTCAAACATCAGGGAAGCAGCAGCATGTGCAGCTGCATCACTGATATTCCCCGCCCCTCTCCAGGTGTACGTGGTGTCTCTAGGCGGGATGTTAATCGGTCAACAGGTGACCATCGGTGGCTCAGGCAGCACCTACATCTACGGATACGTTGACGCCAAATACAAGCCCAACATGAGCCGAGAGGAATGCCTACAGTTTGCCACGAATGGTACTGTCGAGTTACTTTACTTGTGCACCCAAACCTAAATATGTTGGTACTTGTTTTGTCAGTTTTTTTAGGGGAAACTGTGTTTGGATTGAATGAAAATGAGAATAAGTGTTCTGTAAATGTTTGCTTGGTCTGTAACGGTTAAAAATGTGAAATGAGAGTTTTGACACAATGATAGCTGAGAAGAAGGCTGAGAGAAAGTTTTTTTTAGTTCAATTAATTGTGTGTCTTCTTGGTCTCTGTTGGGAGGGTATCAGCAAACTGTGTGCCGTCAGTTGTTAAAGTTGACCTTTATTCCTCCTGCTTGTTGTTCCTCTCCTCCCTCTGCTTCCTCTCACAGCTCTGGCTCTTGCCATGGGCAGAGACAACGTCAGCGGAGGCGTGGCTCACCTGGTGGTGATCACGGAAACTGGGGCGGAGCACGTGGTTGTCCCTGGTAACAAGCTGCCCAAGTTCCACGATGAGTGACAGCCTCCGACAACCAATGACATTTTGACCAATGGTTTTCTCTGGGGGGGGGCGGGCTTTTTTCAAGTTATTGTTTTGAAATCTCTGACCCACAATCTCATCAGTAATGTACGTATTGCACTGGGATGTAACACATTCTACTGGCATTCACACACGCACACATACGCACACACACACACACACACACACACACACACACCCACACACCTGAAGAACAAGTCAAGACAAGACACGAAATGATTAGTTTCCTGCCAATGAAAAACTTGTGAATGTGGAATTCTATACCAAACCACACAATTCTACTTCCAACTCTTATAATTCTATTATAAATACGGCTCTATCTGCTCTTTTCTCTGTCTAATTACATTTTGTGTATTTGTTCTCTTTTTTTTAATATGTGGAACAATTTGAAATATAAATAAACCTTTTCCAAAACCTCATCGTTCGTCCTCTCACTTTCTTTGAGTCCTGTGCTGTAAAATATCTTCATGGATATGGGGTGTGTTCTGTAAATTAGTCATGTTTCAGGTTTTAAAATGTTTTATTCTTGCATATGCCTTTAATGTCCCGTGGCAATGCATTGACACACAATTTAACAGTTAGGCCATCACACAGTCTAATGCACATTGAAAGACGAGGTCATCACTTTGTGATGAAGAGCGGTGGAGGCAAAAGAGCTTTTCAACATGTGTGAAAACAGTCAAAGATAATTTTGTGCATTTTGTTCACAGCTCTGTACTCTTCAGCTGTAACTGTATAAATCATGGGGAGTGTTTTGAGTGTAACACAGCTGTGTGTTAATGTAACTACTGACTCCAGTACTGTACGTGTACTTACTACCTCGTTTCTTTACATGCCATCTTTATACCACATTTATCTGACAGCTTTAGTGACTTTACGAATAAAGAGTTTTCCACACGAAACAAATGAAGGAGGGGAACCCCCCCCCCTTCCCCACACACACACACACACACACACACACACACACACACATGTCCCCAGTGGCAATGACAGCGATGCGTTATGCGTAAAGAGGAATCTCCACTGAGTTAATTGTGCGCATTTCAGGTCACCTCAGTTGTTTGAAATACGGGTACGCGCAGCTCGTTGCAGAGGAGGAACAACTTCACTTTCAATTTCGATTTAATCCTGAACAACACGGAGGCCAAACGCGTCGAGGACCCTGTTAGAGCTGCAGAGGGTTTCCTCGGAACACTTTGATTACACCGGGACTGCTCGCCTGAACGTTTCGGTTTACGTCGGGTTCCTTTACTTCGCGTTTCAGACGCGTGTTGTCGTTAGTCGTTACCAGAAGTGCGTCACTATGTTGGAGGAAACGGGGCCGGAGTGGCTGTCCGAGGAGGTGAAAACCGGGGTGAGTAAAGATCCTTAACGGACGTGAACCGCTGGCTGACTCCTGGGACACGTGCATGCGGAGAAGCGGGTGCGTGTGATGAATTGTGAATGACCCCCCCTCTTGTTTGTAGACGACCATCATCGCCATAGAGTTCGATGGAGGGGTCGTGCTGGGGTCTGATTCCCGAGTGTCTGCAGGGTAAGTTCGTGCGTGCGAGTGCGCGCGCACCAGGTGTTCGCATGCACGAAGACTTTATTATTTATTGTGTCTTTACTAAGACACAATACATCCTCTTCATCTTCCCTTACATCTTCCCTATATGCTTTCCTTACATGCTTTCCTTGCTCTCTAGATGAGAGATAAGTACAAGTACTGGGACAATGACATGCAATTGGGCTTTTAAGTGCAAAAAGTAACTATAGGTGCAGATAAATGTGCATGTTTATAGTGATAATATATAGATATGAGGTAAATAGCAAGATATGTACAGGAAGCTATGATTAACCCACACTCCTCCTCCTCATCCCTCCATCAGGGCGTCGGTGGTGAACAGGGTGATGAACAAGCTGTCTCCCCTCCACGACAAGATCTACTGTGCTCTGTCGGGCTCTGCAGCAGACGCTCAGACCATCGCTGAGATAGTCAACTACCAGCTGGATGTCCACAGGTGAACGCACAGGCCGACAGACCTGCTCACCTTTTTGTCAAATATCCCACGAGGGCAGCGTATAGTAGTCCAACTCGGTTTGGAGGCGCCTTCCTCCAAACAGAGAAACAGCCCATAAAATGAGCAAGGACCTGCAGTATATTTCACACCTTTTATGTTTCCATATAATTGCTCAGATAATATAGTTTCCATTCACAGTGCAAATGCCGTGGCTGAATACCATAAAGAAAATTCCACCGAGTGAAATATTTTAGCTCTAAAGGATTCACATTGATCACCTGAGTTTCAGCTCTGGCGGCACCTTAAATGTATTATATTGGACTTCAAAAAACATCCATACATGTAAACCACAATGCACACTGTGTTTGTCTTTTACGTCTTCCTCCGTCAGTGTTGAGATAGACAAGGACCCCCAGGTTCGCTCAGCGGCCACTCTGGTGAGGAACATCTCGTACAAGTACAAGGAGGAGCTGTCGGCACATCTCATCGTGGCCGGCTGGGACCGAAGAGATGGGGGACAGGTCAGTGAACACATGTCGATGGCTCCGGTCTGAAAGGAAGAGATTCAAGCCTGAAACAAGAAAGATTACTACAAAATGAGTTTCATACCAGAGACGATCACAGATTAAACTCAAGTTATATATTATATCTGTTTTCTTATTCACCATCTGGTTAAAATATGTTCATTGTAGGTCTGAACAACAAAAGGACCTCAAACAACTGTCTTCAAAGATTTGAACTGTTGTTTCCCTCAATAACTTTTATTTTGTATGTAGTTAAAATCAGAGAGCTGGAGAGAGGAAACACTTTTTACAACACGTAATGAAGAGAAAACATATTTATATTGTGGGTTATTTCATAATGTTGTCACAATCAGAATTTCAAAACATACAGATGTAAATAATAATTCATAAATAAGACGCATTCCGCCGGTAGATATCGATCCTGCGCGCATAAGCAGGACACATCACAGTGTATAAATACACACACTGTGTATAAATACTCAATGCAGTTTGTTTAACAGGTAACAGACTACAGAGAATACATCTCCACTCTGACAGTGATGATAACTGTGTCTTTATTAGCAGTTGGAGTTTAACACTATTAAATCAACTTAAAACATACGATCAATTTTATCAATATTTTAAGTGCTTTTTTTTATTGGAATGTTCGCTAAAAACGGTCCGATCAGAAAACAACTCTGTTACACTGATCATGTGTTCAGACACAAACTCCGTCAGCTGTTGAAGCGACTGACATCTGATCAGACGTGATCAGATGTCAGTCGGCCGCAGTCATCAGAAACCGACGTCTCATGTCTGTTAAAACATATTTCCTCGTGTCCTCTCTCCTCGCTTGGTTTCCTTGCGGCTCTCCGTGCATCCCTGGTGAGGGACTAAGACGCAAGGAAAGGACGCAAGTGAGGGAAACGGGGATGCAATTTAGAGACCTGGGATGTACCCCTTGTGATCTGTCTCCCGTGCCCTTTGACCTCTCCCAGGTGTTTGCAACCCTCAGTGGTCTCCTGACGAGGCAGCCCTTTGCAGTCGGAGGCTCTGGCAGCTCATACGTCTATGGGTTTGTCGATGCTGAGTTTCGCAGGGGTATGAGCAAGGAGGAGTGCCAGCAGTTTGTTGTCAACAGTAAGTCTTTTTTTCTCTCCATGGAAAGCATTATTATTATTGGATGGAGAAGGAGAAACCAGACATTTGCTGCCTCCTTACTCTGTTACTCTGTTCTGTTAAGTTACGTAACACATGCTGTCCTCTCCTCCCCTTCCTCCCTTCTCTTCTCTTTCTGTCCTCGCAGCTCTGTCTTTGGCTATGAACCGCGATGGCTCCAGCGGGGGCGTGGCCTATATTGTCTCCATTGATGAACACGGCACAGAGGAGAAAGTCGTTCTAGGAAACGACTTACCCACCTTCTTTGATCAGTGATACTTGGAGTTTTGTATTCATCTCTAGTCGGCCAAGCCACTGCTGTTTCACTCACAGCCACTACATACACTTTGGCTCTGCGCTCAGCTAATTCAACCGGCCAACTAAAAGAATTTTCGATAAGAATACTTGTCAACAAAATAATTGCATCGCTCTGTGATACACAAAGATATTACATGTTTAATATCAGGTAATTTTAGCCCCTGCATGTGATTCTAACAAGGTCATCTGACCTCCGCCTCGGGGCCAAGTTCAGGAAAGCTTCAGAGAGTTCGACATGGAATTGTTAAGATGTCTATCTATCTAGTGTTTTGTTCTCCCAAATTTGTTAGAGGACTCATTATTTGGTCAACTAGCAGTAATGTTTTAATTAGTGGATAAACAGGGATGTTTTTTTTAATGGCCGATGAAGATATTTAGAGAGCAGGGCCAATTCTTAATGCAGATGTATTATTGTTGTTGTTTTTTGCATCTGATAAAATATAACAATTTAATAATAGTAAAAAATGAAACACAAATAAATGAGACGAAAATGCAAACATTATATGTGTGCAGTTTTATTGTGGATCTGGTCATTGCTGCTTTGTCAAGGTTGAAATGAGTAATTAAGTTTGCCAACTGATTAAATGTGGGGTCAAAGGTCACTGTGACCTCATGTCATGAATACTTTCACACAGAATTTAAATTATTGCAGCAAAAAAAGCAACATATGAAAGAAATGTAATCAAAAAACTAAACTCATAAATGAAAAATAAAGAGTTTCAGTGCACTTTGATTTAATATAGCAGCATTCTAACAGTAACCTACTGTATTGTGCTAATACAGTATAATGCTGTAAAAGCAATGCATTCTGGGAGGTATAGCGCTTGCTTCCATGATCCTACGGTCAAGTGTTTCTTTTCACAGTAATTTACTGCGTACCGCTGAGAATCATGGGAAAGTAACGTCTATTGTTTTGAAGTTCTCATAAATAATGAGCAGCCAGAGCGGAGTTTTGCAATTCCTCAGTCAATCTTGTCATTTTCTATTTGAATTATAATGTCTTCCGTTTTAATACGTAAATCACTTTAGTTTTACCAGATTAAGATAAAACATTTAAAACTCGCGGCTATTTGTGTTTTCACCGCTGCTCGGTTCGTGCTCGTCGCAGCAGCAGGAGACCGTTCACTACGTGCAGGTGGAGGAGACGCAACACCTCACAATGTTACGATCTATATTTTTATTTTCACCACCACCAGTTTGGGAAAGTCAAGTGGATGTATTATTTTTAAGTTTTGATCTTCAGTCCAGACGAAAAGTGCAAGAAGGACGACTATTAACTACCTGAAGGTAAGTCCAGTTTCAACTTAAGATACATTTTCAAACACCTTTGCTAACATGTAAGTTAGCTTTAGCACATGTTTCCCCATGCTTTTTATGGTTGGAACCATTCATTTGGCAACATTTTGGCTTGAACATGTCAAGTATGTAGAGATCTCCCAAGTCAGAGATTAAGTGAAGAATGTTCTGGAACAAGGACATTAGACATTTTATTGTCATGTATTTGTCCCACTCTTGAGCAAGCAACAAAATATAATGTTCACAGCTGACGACACACTAGTCTGAGCTACTTATGTCTCAGGGATAGAACTTGACTCATGGTTTTAAAAGAATTACACCGCCAAACTGCATGATGGGTAAATCCCGCCCACTCAGTCGCACAGGAAGAGACAGAAAAGTCTCCTGTGCGACTGAGTGGGTGGGCTTTACACATTCCAAAGACGTGACACTGATAAAAACCTAAGAAAAGTAAGTATTAGCAATAAATATAGCACCACTTTTCCAGATTTCTACTCTAATATGCATTATAAACATAAAGTAGGAAAAAGAACGATTAGGCTAACAATATGTCGTGGCCATTAACAATAGTTTAGAAGTGGGTTGACTCACGTTTATTTATTTTTGTTCTACCTTGCCATCCTTTCCAGAAGCTGTGTTGGAATCAACCCAGAGAGACAAAGGCACGTCAGGGAAAGGTGATCAGCAAGAAGAGCGGGTGAACAGTCCAAAAGTGACATCCCTGAAGCCGCATGTGTGCTCCCTTTTGTCTTAACAATGTCCAACCAGGCATTATTTGTGTTTAATATTGAAGTTGGCTATTGGGTAAGCACACTATTGTTCAAGTAAATTAATCTCTTATTTGGATGCTATTTTTTGTCAAACTCAGGCTATTGTAATAAATAAAAATATTATAATGAATATGTCCTTTTGTCTTGTTTATTGTAAGTATTTTTCATGCTTGTTAATTTTCCTGATGCTGACACTAAAAGTACTGTTAAATATGTTTTGAATAATTTAGAAATTTACTTTACATTTGGATTACAACAAGTTACTGTATTTCCATAAGAGAGTAGTGATGCTGTATATGTTACAGTAACTTACAGAAGAAACTGCTGCCAGTAAATTACTGTAATTTGGAATTACAGTAAATTACTGTATAAAAAGAATACAGCAAGCTGCTGTAATCTAGTAAAAACAGTAGAGATGCTGTACATTTTACAGTAATTTACAGGAGAAACTGCTGTCAGTAAATTACTGTAATTTGGAATTATTACAGTAGAGATGCTGTATCAATAGAATACAGCAAGCTTCTGTATTCTATTGATACAGTAGAGATGCTGTACATTTTACAGTAACTTACTGGCAGCAGTTTCTCCTGTAAGTTACTGTAATTTTACATGAAATTGTTTTACAGTGAGCATTTCCTTGTTGCTGACAATGAAAATGTGTTAACTTGCACATAAAAAATAAATAAACAATGTCTGTAGCCTTTTGGCGCTGGCTCTGCGTAATACTATAATAAAGAAATAACCAGTGTCTCAAAATGACATGTATCTGTCTGATTAAGGTTTTTCATAAGGCTTAGTGAGTTAATACATGTAAATAAAAGTGATTGGCCTTCCTTGGACAACACCTGCTGAACAACCAGCTTCACTATAAATAGTCCCACAGAATAAATGAATATACATTATCATTCTGCACATGTGCCCTCACATGCTTCTAATGTCTATTAAGTGACATGTTTTATAAAAGTAAAGACCTTTGTGTCAAATAAATGGCTTTTTTTTTTTTTTTTTTACTTTTTCTTAACAATAAATCAACTTTTCTTCACAATGCAGCCCGTGATAAGCTGTTATGTCATCATGGGGAACGCTCTCTCTGGATGTTAGAACTGCAGTTCACAACAATCAGAGATAGTTCCCGAGTGTAACCCTCAGCTCCTTAATCCTGCATGTCGTTCTGAGCGGATGGGATTTCGGGGAAACCACTAGTCCCGAGCCAGAAAACGAAAATGAAAGTGGCATAAAACATCAGCACAAGACGCCAGCGACAGCGCTGTTTACGCAGACGACCGGAGCTGCAACATGGCAGGAATCACAGCAACAGTGCGCCGCAGAGTCGCAGCTCTGATCTTGGCCGTTTGCGTCGACCTCTCCTTGTTTTACGCAGCGGGGGTCGTGACGACCCGCAGCGAGTTCGGACACCTGGCGCGTCTCTGGGCCCACGCGGCTCTCCGGTGCTCGGTGCTGACTGCCGTGACTCGTCTCCTCCTCGGAGCCCTCGACCCGCTGCTGATGCGCGTTATCGCGGCGCACAGTCTGCTGCCCGCGGTGTTTGAGACCGGCGCCAATGCGCTCCACCACGAGGACACCGAGTGTGGCTCGTCTGCGGATGCGCGCTGCTGGCTCATGTGCGCCGGAGCCTCGCTGGTCGGTGCGCTGTTTTGGGAATTCACCGTCCCGGACGCCGACGATGCCGCCGCCGGTCAGGAGAAGAAGCAGAAGGCCAGGGTGCTGTTCGCGAGAGTCCTGCGCCTGTACAGACCCGAATACCTGCTGCTGCTGGGGGGGCTTGCGATGCTGACGCTGGCTGTTTGCTGTAAGTAGGATGAGGATGATGAGGATGATGATGCTGATGAGGTTTTCAGTCCATAGTAAAGATATGGTACAACTATAAACTAGTATGTTTTTTTAATACTGTCATTGTTTGTTTGTTTGTGTGTTTTATTCAGTCAATCATTACAATACAATACAATATTCTATATAATATACAAAACAGAAAGACTGAAAAGGTATAGGTAGAAGCAAAAAATGCTTATATATTCCTATCCTAAATTTGTATTATCAATTAAATCAGATAATTAATTCGAAATAAAGAAAAAATAAAATAAATATACACATACATCTTCCATGTACATACATTTCATTGTCATTATTTGCACATATTTTTCAGGTTTCAATGTAGGAACTGAAACACTATGATGATGATGATGATGATGATGATGATGATGATGATGATGATGTGATGATTTGCCTGGCTGATGCATCTTCATCTCTCTGTATGTGTCTGACTATGTGCATGTTCCCCCTCAGGCGAGATGTTCATCCCGTTCTACACCGGGAGAGTCATCGACATCCTTGGCACTCGGTATCAGCCGAATGAATTCGTATCCGCACTCCTCTTCATGGGCCTGTTCTCTCTGGGAAGGTACGGGACAATTCTCTCCCCTCCTCATTCATCCACCATGCCTGTGGCTCGCATGGTAATATCTGACGGACTTTCTCTTTTCATACATGTGTCAGCTCTCTGGGTGCAGGCTGCAGAGGGGGTGTCTTACTTTGTGCCATCAGCTCCTTCACATGCAGAATGAAAGTCAAGCTGTTTGGGGCTTTGACCAAACAGGATATTGGATTCTTTGAGACCACAAAGACAGGTAATATATAACATGCAAATATTCTGTATGAATAATTTATCATTGCACATCACGGATTGACACATATAAAGACACCTATAAAGACAGGACAAGAGGCATTTGAGAACAAACGTATTGGACAATACTGAACCAGACGAGTGAAGGAAACAGGGCAGAACGGAGCAGAACAGACCAGAACATGACAGAACGTAACACAACCGGACAGAACGTCATTCCTCTGTGTTTTCGGTGTAGGTGAGATCACATCCAGGTTGTCGAAAGACACCACCTTGATGGCAAGAGCGGTCTGTCTGAACGTCAATGTGCTGCTGAGGACGTTCATCAAGACACTGGGCATGATCGCCCTGATGATGAGTCTTTCATGGAAGCTCACATTCCTCGTGTTGATGGAGACGCCCGTCACCGGCTTCATTCAGAGCATCTATGACACACACCACCAGGTAAAAGGCAGGTTCACATATTGTTGAATTGACATTGAGATCCACAGAATCATGTTCAAGCATCACCATAAAGCTATTGCTAGACATTTTAACTGATCAAAACATTACTTTCAAATTTACTAAGATTTGTACCCATCCTTTTTTGGGGGTTTGTTGTGAATTTGAGTAAATATTAATTATTATGATTAATTAATTATTCTAAAATACATTACCCACCCTAGCCTTAAGTACTCAGATGACTTTCATTGCCTTTTCTTCTTCCTCTCTCAGCGGCTGACCCTGGCAGTGCAGGACTCGACGGCTCAGGCGGCTGAAGTCGTGAACGAGGTAGTGTCCAGTATTCATGCGGTACGCAGCTTCAAGGCCGAAAAACAGGAGGCCCGTCGTTATGACGACCGCTTGATGGACACACACATCCTCAAGACCCGCCAGAGCACTGTCAGGGCGTTTTACCTTCTCGCTCAGAGGGTGAGAAGGTTGTAGCTTTTAGCAAAATTGCATTTTTTTTTAACAACTCATTTAACAGTAGTTCTTCCTGTGTGTGTGTGTGTGTGTGTGTGTGTGTGTGTGTGTGTGTAGTTGACAGGGTTGGCCATGCAGGTCATCATGTTGTACTACGGCAGGCTGTTCATCCAGAGTGGACAGATGACCACTGGCAACCTGGTTTCCTTCATCCTCTACCAGTCAGATCTCGGACAGAACATCAGGGTATTTAACTGCTAGGTTTTAATACATTTTATTGAAAGATGATAGAAAAAACCTTTTTGTAGCTGCTTTTAGTGTATTTATATGTATAGCTTTGAAGCACGTCTAACCAGACATGCCTGTCCCACACTATCCTAAACATTTGATTGCATGCAAAAGTATTCATATTTAATATACTGAGGCTTTGACTCTATAAATGAAACATTATGTTATTAAGTGCTCAGTTTTATGACATTTTTTAGACCCTCATCTACATCTTTGGCGACATGCTGAGCTCGGTGGGGGCTGCTGGGAAAGTGTTTGAGTACCTGGACCGAAAACCTGAGGTCTGCATGGAGGGGAAACTCAAACCGGATCAGCTGACGGGTCACGTGATCATCCGCAAGCTCAACTTCGCCTATCCTACACACCCCGGCAAAACCGTGCTGAAGGTGAGGTCTGAGCGCAGATTTAGTTTAGTTTAGTTTTTATTTGTTCGAGAGGGACAATTGATGAACACTTTAAATTAAAATGTAAATGCACCCAATTACAGCCGCAAGGCTGATTTCCATTGTCTGTCCTCCTGCAGAATGTACAGAGTGTCCGAGAGGAAAAGGTTATGCCAAAGTGCAGTAGTAATCAATTATAGTCTATAGCTGACAATACACAACAGTTCGATAATAAAAAGTTAACATAGTATGAAAAATAATCGCATATATATAAAAGAAACAAGAGAAAATATCACAGTGTAAGGAAGACATTTCACATTCATCATTTTGCACACAGATATATTGCACATAAGGACAATAATTAATTTGCACATTTAAAGTTTCATTCATTCAGATAGACAAGGGGACTTCTTTGTATAGTTCATGGGGGAAAATAATATTTAATTGATTAGTGGAAACAAAGGAAAGTATAGAAAGAGATAGGCTAAAGTAAGGCGTTCCCTCCCAAGTCCTGACAGCTCCTTTTAAATGTATGTGACATAAATTCTATTATTCTGTTTTCATTGTTATCTCCTCGCTTCAGGACTTTTCTTTGGAGCTGAAGTCAGGTCAGATGACGGCACTAGTGGGTCAATCTGGGAACGGAAAGAGCACATGTGTGAGTCTGCTGGAGCGCTTCTATGAGCAGCAGGGTGGAGAAATCCTCCTGGACAATGAACCACTGAAATCCTATGACCACCGTTTCCTCCACAAGAAGGTAATTCATCATTACGGATTTTTTGGCAGAGGCACACTCTTTTGTTGTGCCGTCCTGTCTTGGAGAATACCTGTCTCTTATCTGTGTTTAAATAGTTTTCAGAGTTTCAAATCCAACATTCGACAATCCTACGGAAGAGAAATCTATTGTGAAAAAAACAGAGATTGCTGTTACTATTACTAGCCTTTAGACCAGAATGCAGTTCAGCCACAACACATGTTGCACATTGAGTGCACCTGATGAGTAGACTAAACAGAAGACAACTTAAGATAAGACTATCTTTTATTAGTCCCACAGTGGAGGCTTTTGCAGTATTACAGCAGCAAAGTGGACGGTGCAACAACAAGAGACATCAGTAAAAAAAAAGAGAAGAGGACGTGTTGAACACACCCGCTAAATGGTTCACGGTCCTCTTTGGGAGCTAATCCTTGCATCAGGCATCATCTGATGAGAGTGTGTTTGACAGATTTCCGTGGTGAGCCAAGAGCCTGTGCTCTTCTCGGGCTCCATCAGAGACAACATCGCCTACGGGCTTGCTGAATGCTCATTGGATGAGATCCAGGAAGCAGCACGCAAAGCCAACGCCCATGACTTCATCATGAAGCAGGAGAAGGGCTATGATGCAGGTAACCGTTCCTGTAGAGCTTGATTGATTGACTTTTTATTCATTAATCTTAAAGCTACTAAATTCGAAATACAGAGCATATCTATTGCATCCACGTTTAATATGAGCAGAGCAGTGGTACGAGCTAGCCAGAAGCTCTACAACGCACACTACCACCCGTTATGATTTTATAATGTCGTCCATTTCTCAGAGGTGGGTGAGGGTGGCGGCCATCTATCCAAGAGCGAGAAGCAGCAGATCGCCCTCGCTCGAGCTCTGGTCAGGCAGCCACAGGTCCTCATTCTGGATGAAATAACCAGCTCTCTGGACATAGACAGTGAAAAAAAGGTACGTCACACAACTTCCCTCCAGGGCCAGAAGTCTCTGGGCTGGTATTTCAGATAAGCTCTGTACCATCAGTAAATGTGCAGTCCGTGTTTAATGTATATATATATATATATATATATATATATATATATATATATATATATATATATATATATATATATATATATATACAGTATAGAGGAAGTGCTGCACAATTAATCAATGAGAATTT
This sequence comes from Taurulus bubalis, assembly GCF_910589615.1. Classification (NCBI taxonomy): domain Eukaryota; kingdom Metazoa; phylum Chordata; class Actinopteri; order Perciformes; family Cottidae; genus Taurulus; species Taurulus bubalis. The sequence goes on along the minus strand of NC_136604.1, from coordinate 3,256,564 downwards.
AGCAATAATGAGAAATTAAATCTTCAGAGCTCAAAAGGTCAAATGTTTTTCTACATGAGAGCATTGCTTTTGCAATGTGGGGCAGTGAAAGAGCAAAATGTGTCAGGCAAATTATGTCCTGTCAGTCCAGAGAAAATGTAATCATAACAAACTGTATTATTAATAACCAGTAAGGAATTTGATCTTATCCATCTGATAAATCCCTGGTCCTGCATGCATGCTCTGTGCGCTCACTGACACAGTCATATTCATTCTCAGTAAATGTTTTGCACAGTTCAATTTTGCATTTATACTCCTTTAAATACAACAAATACATGTAATTAACCTAATGTAAGTAATCAAGTGGTAATTTTCATGGTGATATCTATTAGTTATTGTTTCTTCAAAATGTCTGTCATTTTACAACAAATATCTTTAAAGGAGTTTTTTTCTCAACCTTTGACTCTTTTGTCCTTTGACCTTTGAATCTTAATTGACTCTTCCTGATCCGATGTGAGGTCCCGGCACAGGGATGTCGTATGTACACAGATTGTAAAGCCCTCCGAGGCAAATTTGTGATTTTGGGCTACAAAAGATAAATGTCAACACAATGAGACAATAATTTTGAACCTGGCTTTATCCAATGTTCACATTTCAGTTTTGGAAATTTATTAAATTAGCACTATTTAATAAGATTTGCAAACATTTTCAAAAAACTAATCGTTTCATGGTGAAATCTATAAGTTATATATTTTTTTACCTGGGGTGTCTTCCCTTAAATAATAATAAATCAAAAATGTTTCTTCACTCTGCTCTCACCTAAAAACAGAAAAAGTACTGAAAGACGAATACTTCTGTCTGACTCTGCACAGATTCTGCAGGCCCTGGCGAGGTGTCCCAACCAGACCCAGCTGGTGATCGCTCACAGGCTGAGGACCATCGAGACGGCCGATCAGATTGTTGTGATCGAGGGCGGCAGCGTCCAGGAACAAGGGACTCACCAGGAACTGATGGCCGTGCAGGGGAGCTACTTCAACCTGTACTCCACAGGTTGTGATGCACGTTAGACCACCAGCAGCTAACTGGATCAACGTGTTGCTCCTTTGCTGATATATTGTTTTGTAAATATTATTTTATAAGTATGAGAGATAAAGACGGACATATGTTTTTCAGAAAAGTTCAAACATGTGAAACCTTATCAACTCTAGTCGTGTACTTCTGTTCTTCTATATTTGATTAGATATTGGTTTGATATAGATATGTTTTTCTATTTCCTGCCCTTGTATTATGCTCTGATGAATACAAGTTCAGCAATCAGTTGATGACATCAACTTTTATTTATGATCAGAGGGGCCAAAGGTTGTCTCATGTGTTCGTAACAAATAAAAGATCAATGTTTCAAACCGAATGTTTCTGTTTGGTTATGATTTTCAAGCCTTGTGTCACATTATGGATAAAGTCCTTCTACAGCTGTATGTGTGGGGATATGACCTTAAACCTCTGACTTATTGAACCGACTGAAGTGAAGATAAGACTGAGGTCCTCCTATTAGCCCCAAAAATAAGCTACACTGGGAACTCCGGCCTGCAGGCACGAGCAAGTCAGAAACCCCAGAGTCACTTCAGATGAGCAGCTCAATAGTGAAGACTGCCTCGTTCATGCTTTTGTTTCTCGTCTTCTTGACTTTTCATTCTGGCCGACCAAAAGCAGCCATTGCAAAGCTACAGACATTCAGAACGCTGCTGCCGGGGTTTGAACCGAAACTAAGACGAGAGATCATGTAACTCCTGTTTCACACAACCGCCACTGGCTCCCCGGGTCTTTAAGAAATAGATGATAAAGTCCCTCTCTTATATTTTAAGGCAGTGAACAGCCTTGCTTCCCTTTGACATGACAGATTGCATCATCGTTTTATGATCCTGCAAAGCCGCTCTTTTTAATGTTGCCTAAGACTTTCAGTTTTTACTCTTTTATAGGATTTTACGATTTTCTTTTGTAAGTTTTAGATAATAGAAACATAAATGTTCTCCCTTCCTCCTTGTGTATGTGTATATTTAAACCGCAGTCTGTTTTGGTGAATTGTAAAGCACTTAGTGCTTAATTCTGTTTACTGTAAAGTGCTATATAAATAAAGTTAATTCATTAATTCAACAAACATTCAACAACACTCATAAGACAAAGTGAAAGTTAAATAGTTCTATGCAAGAATGTGTCTTGATTCTAACTGAAAGTTTTTTATACACTCCCAAATCAAACAAGGAGGGAAACGCATCACTAAATAATTACTTAAATACATGATTCATATATTACTGAGCATGGTGATGAGAATGAGTTTTACTGGTTAGTAGTCTGAGGCGTATGAGCTTTTTCAATCACATATCACAGGTTTTCTTTAGTTATTGTATTTCTGTTGTCTTTATTGTTTGAGCTGACCTGCAAAGTCCCGACTACCAGCCCGTTTATTTTCATTCTGGCAGTGAGGCTTTTTTGGAAAGTTGCCCGTTGACGTGTCATAAAAACAAAGATACAGTGAGGTGATAGGCGGCATTATGTCAAAACACCATCCTCCACTATTCACAAAGATCAGGCTCAGTTAGTTAACATGAATCGCCATCTTGTCGATTGTCTGCCTCCACAAAATGGTGACTGAAGTCACGCGCTGCAGACCAGTCCGGCATTTGTTTCTCCTGGAGTACTGAGAGCCTTCAAGCGGCACGTATCATGAACACAGCACAAGTATCCACAGTCTGAGGGAGTTGTATATTCATGGGGGTTTGGCAGGGAGACCCAAACTACAGTTTACACTTGAATTTACGTTTTAAATATGTCACGTTCAACAATTTAGCATACTTTGTTTGCAACGTCGTGTCAGCTTAACTTTAGATGAACTTATCTTCTTGCTCCAACATTAACTGAATGATCACAATCTGGCTCTGCTGTTGATTCAAACTTGTTCAACCCGCTGGATGAATTAGTAGAATGTGTGGTGGTTTGGCGGAAACCAAATCTACTTCTCATTGCTTCTAAAAAGCTGGCACAGCCCGGCTCGCTGACTCATCATGAACTTGGCTGCTTCCCATCAACAGGTGTGTGCTGCCTGCAGGTTGTAAAGGCAGGAGGGCACAAAGCAAACAGCAAAGGGCACGCCATCTTGAGGGTGAGCCTTCAATAACCAAACACAAAATGGCCGACAGCGTGGGTTTGACATGAGAAAGTAAAGGGTATTCCGGCCAATAAAAGCTGGCTGTGGCTGCATTTATCTGTGGCGTCCTAGAAAAGAGTCACGTGCATCCTCACACTGTATTCTGTGCCGAGCAGCTTCTGCCTGACCAGTTCTGCACCACGACAACGCCGCTGATCTGGAAAGTCCCTTCTCTGCTTGCTTCCGCTTTCTGTGCCGTGTTGTGCACTCCTCCCTTTCAGATATGCAGCTTCTGTTGATAGTTTTCAGCAGTTGTCACGTATACATATTTGGTATGATACAAAACATTTGCCACACTGCCTGCCATATGTCTAACACTGGACTATATGCATGTTTCTCTGTCATAAATGGGAAAATATTCAAGTTAAGTACAAGTGCATTAAGTACAGTACTTGAGTAATTGTACGTATGTACTGTCCACCACTGCAAGCAGGCATCCCTTATGGTAATAGAAGTGCAACACTATCAAAGCAATTACTTTTGATATAAGATAAATAACACAAATATAAGATTAAGCCTATTGTATATGTTGTATTGTATTTCCTGTGCCTGAAGCACTTTAGCTGGTACAATCCACCACAGAGGAAGAGAAGTGTAAATCAAAAAGGAGTACTAGCAAGATAAAGAGTCACTTGACAGGTTGGCTTCACTGTAACAGAATACTTCTCTTCTCCTCTTCAAAGCAACAACAATCCAAGGAACTGATGCAGCATAAAGCACGATGAAGCTTCTTTTCCACACCCCGTCTCATTTCGTTTGAATAGAATAGAAATAGAAGAGGAGTGTCAGAAACATGGGGAAACATAATGCTTGAAAAGTATTTCAAAAATACATGCACAACTATTAATCTTGTCAAATAAAGTACTTCAGATAAGTCACAATAATATGCTGGATATAATGAGGTAGAAGTAAGTATATCTGTGCAGTCCTTTTGACTGAGCAGGGAGCTTTGGTATTACTTCATAGTCAGTTTATAGTCACGGTCTTTTTGGCAAACGCAACATTTACTGCAGCGCATTGTATCCGATTACTTCTGAGACATTAGCAGTTGGTGTGTGGTTTCCTCATTTATTGTTGAAGAAACACACACACACACACACACACACACACACACACACACACACACACACACACACACACACACACACACACACACACACACACACACAAGCGGATAAGGAAAGTTCCGGTTTAATGAACAAAGATAATGCTGAAACACTGATCTGGTGTCTGTTTTTGACTTCGGAGAGCAACATGTGGTAAACAGAAACTGATCCTCTGTCAGCCGAAAAACAACACACACATACACAACAGCCCCGACCTGCTGAATGCTTTGAGCAGTGTAACAGCGCCTCGCTCGGTTGTATTAGGCACATTTACCATCAGACATGTGATTTCCTGGAAATCACCTGCCTGGCAGGGGATTCTCAGAAGAAGGCAGAACCATTGCTGGTGACTGCCATCTAGTGAAAGCAACAAAACAGTACAGTAAAAGAAACAAAAAACACCCCTGACACATAAACCACCTTGGGTTGAGAAGTTGTTTCCATACCGCAGTACCGTCATGTGGTTTTCTCAGTGTAGGAAGATTAGATCCACATGGAGGTTGACAAAGAGGTCAGAAGGTCGACACTGCTTTATCTTGTAAAGGCCCGGAAGACTGAGGGGATCGAAGCAGTCTCTCAAATAGCTCATTTAATAGTGATTCAGAGGTTCAAACACCAGGGGTCTCGTCTATAAAACGCTGCGTAGGAGCCACACTAGATGGTTGCGTACGTTCAGAGGAGAAAATGCATGTGCGCCAAAACAAATTCAGATTTATAAAACCTTGCGTGTGCCTTTTATAAATCCCAAATGAACCCATTAGTAACAGTCTAACAGTCCTAACAGTCCTAACATTCCTAACAGTACTACCAGCACCAGTGGCAGGCCGTGCATTTCTAGAAGAAGTCATACATGAAGAAACAACACTGAAGAAACACGACTAACTTTACAGCTTTCAAGTGAATAAGAACATGTCATCACTAATTCTCATTACGTTTCAGGTCATTGTTATTCATTTGAATGACTTACTGTTTCACGCCAGCTGACCAATAAACCAATAATACATTAAACTTGATTATAAAACAAAATAATTCTTCATCTTTGAATGAATGCTGTTAAATCTTCAAATACTTTGTTGTCAATGTACTTGAAAAAGTACTGAATTGGACTCCAGTCTGCAGGTTGTAGAGTCATATTGACAGTATAGATGCCCAGGTAGTACAGGTATGAATATATTATGATGAAAAATAACACCATTAAATGAAAGCTAATAACAGGAATAATAATTCAACTTCAGACAAATTTGGATTAAATGCAGTCAGGTCGTAGTGCATCATTGGGATAAAACATCGGCCATCCTTTATGCTGAGTTCTGTCTCCGACAACAATGTTGAGTCATTAAATACATTCATTTTGTCCTGGCGTCCACTATAATTGACATTCATAAAATAACTATTATTTAAATAAACAAATTACTGAAATGCTTCAGAACTAAATATCATAGTAAAAAAGACAATAATTTAGCAATATTTGACTTACCATAAAATGTGATGGCTGGTCTTGTGTGGAAAGAAAGAGGAAGCTGTCATGATCCCACCCCTACTCATGTGGTATCAATGGAAAGCCCACGATGTCCTCTTTAGAGTACAGCAGGAGTTGATAGGGTAACTCAAAAGAGTAAAAGGAGAGATGCAAAACCAAAGTGTCCACCACAGAGGACACAAATGAATGGGCTGGGTCTCAGGAGGCTATAGAATGAATGGAGGCTCCGTTTAGGGCCTTTAGCTAAAAGAATCCCCGGGTGACACTTAACCCCATATTGGACTAACTCTCTTAATGAAAACAAAATCTTTAGAGTTGTGTTTAAGACATTTTATAAAAATTAAAGTTGTATTATATGGTTTGGTGAAGTTCTCAGTATCCCACATCTTGCCTCTGCAGAGCCACACGACCTGTGTGTTCTTTACAATGTTCTTGTTCATATTGAGATCTTATGAACCTGTTGTTATTGTCTCTCAATACGCTGAATCTGTCACTATGGAATACACCATAAACAATAAGGAATAAATCAAGAGGGGCCAGAGTTCGATCGATCCCCGTTAATGCGTGCTAATTATTGGATGCCTGGTGTAGCCTCCGGAAGAACTCAGTTCAACAACTTCCCTCGTTCTCTATATTTATTTACTAAATGATCACAAGCAAAGTAGTAAGCGCTGCAATTGCAAAAGCAGTGAGTGGTACAGCAACACGCAGATTGGGCACAGAACAACTGCCCCCCAAACGGAAGTGGGGCCTTTCATACACAGGTTATCGTCACAGGTTGGTCTCGCCTCGTCCTAACATCTGATTGGCTCTATCCTGTAAGAGGAGGAGAATCCCGTGTTCTCGTCTTTTCTCACAAGACTGGACCGTGCAACGACCCATCTGCTTCACTAATGTCAACATACTGATAAACAGTTGTGAGTGTTGAAGTGTGCAGGCGTGTGACTGACTTCCCTTGAGAACTGGACATTTCATAGACACAACCACCTCCAGCTGCATAGCTGTGTTATACTGACCTCGCTGACCTGAACTTTAATAGACATGAAGAGTAATGGAGAATATCTGCAGAATATAAGGATTTATATTATCACCGGCTGTCCTTCTGTGTAGAGTTTACATGTTCTCCCTGTGGCAGCGTGGGTTCTCTCCAGGTTCTCTGGCTTCCTCCCACAGTCCAAAGACTGCAGCTCAGGTTACAGAGGAGCAATGCAACAGCTTCATTGACTTCTTCAGAACAAAGGTCAACAACATCCGCTCTATGATGTCCAGCTCTCCATCTCTGCTTCCCTCTGACACCAACACCTTATCTGCGAGTGTGCTGTCTCCTCTAGATCTCGCTGAGGTTCAGGAGAGCCATGTTGAGAAAATCCTCAGAAATATGAAATCCTGTACCTGTACCCTGGACCCCATTCCTACTGCTCTGCTCAAGTCACATATCCCCACTCTCAGTGCTTTCATCACCAACGTTGTTAACCTTTCCCTTCGCGCTGGCTGTGTCCCACCTGCTCTCAAGGTTGCTGTCATCCGTCTCCTTCTGAAGAAGCCCACCCTGGACCCGAAGGTTCTAGCCAACTACAGGCCCATCTGCCTGTCTATCTGCCCCAAACCCATCTGCAGCCATGTCATGTGTCACCGCCTGTCTTGGAGAGATAAAGGCGTGGATGAGCAACAACTTTCTCCAGCTAAACAACAGCAAAACTGAAGCCCTCCTTGTTGGCACTCCACACCAGGTTCAGACATCATCCATAACTCATCTCACCTTTGACCGTCAGGTTATACCCCATATCCACAGTCACCAATCTGGGAGTTCGGTTTGACCCTCACCTGACCTTTACTGACCATATAAAATTCCTGTGCAAAACCTCCTTTTAACATCTCCAAACTCCGCCCCACTTTAACCCTGTCAGACGCAGAGAAGCTCGTCCACGCCTTTATCTCCTCAAGACTGGACTACTGCAACTCACTCTGCACTGGGATCACTGACAAGAACATCACCAAACTACAATATATCCAAAACAGCGCTGCCAGGGTCCTGAGGGGAGTCCGGAAATATGAAAAAATAAAACTGGCCTAAAAACCTTTTTATTCAGGAAGGCATTTTTTACCTTGAGTTAATTTATTGTCAGCTATTACATTCTTATTTTATTTTTTTATGGGTTGCTTTAACTATGTTTTAATCGGTTTTATTTGTTTTTATTATATGTGTGGCACTCTGAGATTCTTTTGAAGGAAGAGTGCGATAAAAATGAAATGCATTATTATTATTATTATTATTAACTGGAGACTCTAGAAGCCCGTAGGTGTATATGTGAGCATGAATGGTTCTGTCTCTAATGAGCCCTGAAATAAACTGGACACCGGTCCAGGTGAACCCTGCCTTCACCCAAAGTCAGCTGGGATCGGCTCCAGCGCCCCCGACCCTGAATAGGATAAGAAGTTTGGATAAAGAAATGGTTGTGTTCAGCGATTTGACTCATAGTAACTTAATAAAAACTCATGTTACTTGGTGATATCTGCACATTATTAGAAGAGTATTGCTCTGCAGATGATGATAATGTCATCAGCTGACCACAAGTGTCAGTAGTCCGGCCTTCTCCTATAAAATATTACGCAAAATTGTATTTGAGGTTTGAGTTTTATAATTTAAACGTGCATACAGTTATCTACACTAGTACAAGCTCAAACAGCACTGGTTTGACTGATTATGATAAAAAGAATATAAAAGTGAAAAGTAACGTGTGATATGAAGTGAAATGAAATGTTAGACGTCTAATGAGTTCACCACCTCCCCATCTGCGTCTCCAAGATGTTCGTATGCACGGTCAGAGTTTCTGAGGTGATCACATTCTCCCGTCAGGTCTGTTTTTATTGATCACAACTGGTGTACAAGTGATGTACTTTCCAGGTTTCACCCAGGTTTTGGGTCTAAGCACTGGTTCTTTCCTCAGGCATGTTTATGGGGGCAAATTTACGGCAAAAGTAGAGAGCGCAAATGAGCTCCACGAGAGCGCGCAAATCAAACAGCCGCGCGCGTAATTTACTTTGACGAGCGCTTTTACATCACAACGAGAGCAAAATCCCCGCTCGCCCTCGTGAAGCTTTAACCTGCTCACTCGCGTGTCTGTTACCTGCTCGCGCTCGAGTAGATTTTCTTTTTGACAGTAAGTGGGCGGATCCAGTCACCATCCATCTCTACATCTAATTGGTTACAATCCTCGTCTTCGGATTGGCTGGAATGCATTTTGCACCAGGAACAATGGCGGATGAGAAAACACAACTGAAAGTTGACGTTCTCTGAATACTACTGTTATTGAGTCACAAAATGTAATTTTAGGATGTTTTCAGGCGAGAAGTTAGTTGTTTAAGCATCAAATCTGTGGTCGGTTTGTCAAGAATCAGCCTACTTAAAAAGATACGCTGACGGTTTGAGTTCCTGCTCGCGGGACAGTGAGCCCCGCAGCACCGGGCCGTCAGCGCTCTGCTGCCCGCCGACAGCAGCCTGATCCCGGCAGGACTTTTTGAAATGATCCGCTGGCTCCGATGTCTCCGTAGCGGTTAAACATGAGATATAATTCAGTTTTGAGGATCTAACGAGCAATCTTTATTATTTATTATTTATTCACAGTAACGTTACATCAGTTTGACTGAGGGAAAGTTTAAGTTTTATAACTTAAGATTTTAATTTAACTTTTACTTTGAACTACAACGGTGTCTTATTACTTTTGACCGAAGTGTTTGCCATTATATATGTATCTATATATATATATATATATATATATATATATATATATATATATATATATATATATATATAAAATACATATTTATACAATTGTATGTGTTTCTGTATCTGTTATTTTGAGTGTGTATGTGTGGGTTTCCTGTGTATTGATTCAAGATATTTCAAGAGCAGGTTAAAGCTTCACGAGAGCGAGTTTTGCTCGCGCGAGAGAAACTTTTGCTCGGGCGAGCGGGGATTTTGCTCTCGTAGTGATGTAAAAGCGCTCGTCAAAGTAAATTACGCGCGCGGCTGTTTGATTTGCGCGCTCTCGTGGAGCTCATTTGCGCTCTCTACTTTTGGCATTAATTTGCCCCCATACCTGTTCACCGTGCAACCACTCAAGCAGGTGATGTCCCGTCACTCCTCAGTCTGGTGAACTGAAAGCTGGCGGCCACAAGTCTATTCCAGAAAGGATGGAGCTTGAGCGCCCCCAAGTGGGAGGAAATGTAAACGTGAATAAAATGCATGAAATGCTTTGTAAGAAGAGATGAGACAAGATAACACACAGGCCCGTAGAGATTACCCCCGCAGTCCCCGCACCGGGGGGGCCTCGCAGGGACAGGGGGCCTCGCGTGGCAATATTTATTTATTTATTTATTTTTTCAACTTTCCGCAACGCAAGTAACGTTTCACAAAATCGCTCGTAACTATACTTTAAAACAACGGATTTCAATAATAAACACATCTCCGTGACCGTGCGGGCATGTAGGAGTCCAACGGCTCCATCTAGATCCTTACCAGCCACCTATAAGTAACTTTAAATTCCGTCAACCGTCGGAGATTTTTTTATTTTACATTTCTGGGTCCAGCATTTCCCCTGTCAAATGGACGATCTTTGATCCACCTCAGACGGCACATGCGCAGTCTACTGAAGAGAATACACCCGGGCTGGCTTCTGGGAAATGTAGTTTTCTTATAGAACTTTGACGTTTTTCATTTTTGAACCGATTTACACAGTTTTCCCCCTGAAAAGCCTTCAAATGACCCCGACATTTGTGTGGCTTCATTGCATATTCGGGTTCTTTAGGCTCTGTTCTTTCTAACAAGGGGTGTTATTAGTATGTGAGACCTTGGTAAGGGTCTGAAACACACATTTTGAACATGTCGGAAACCGCTCGAAAAGCATTTTTCTGCCATTCTTAATTAGATCATGCTGGATGTTCATTGTTATGATCAAAATATGTTATAAAAGTTTTTTTTTAAATATACATTTTCTTCACAAGAAAATTCTGAAAAAAAATTATATAAAATAATACAAGTATTAGAACTCATTTGTGGTTCATACGACTATTTGAAAACTTAACCTTGAGACGCTCCTCCAGTACCGGGGGAATGGGTCTTCACAGTTTGCTATTTGACAGTTGACAGTTGCTATGTGAACGATGCCTGATTTGTGTACGTTTCAAACTTCCTTTGCTTCCCGATCTCTGTGGCCGTCAAAATAAAAGTCCCATTCACCGTTGACACTTAAATCATATTCTGTGACAGAGGATAAGGGAGAGCCAAGGTTCTGCAAGTCCAGCGAAGTCAGGATGCAGTGAGGAGCCAGGATGGAGTGAGGAGCCAGGCTGCAGTGAGGAGGCCTGGGGTAGCCATGCGACAGAGTCAGATGAAACTTCTAATACTACACTTTACTCTGGTGACCGGGCACATTTCCCGGTGGATATTACTGATGCTGACATGAACAAGTTCA